>NW_010972631.1:2874058-2878474 GCF_000737465.1 Haliaeetus leucocephalus
GGGTCCCCACGAATTTCCCCCCCCCCCCCCCCAACGCGCACTTCTAGGCGAGAACCGCAGAGCCGCGTTCTGCGGGACAGCGAAAGGGAGATTACAACGTTGAAAGCTAAAACAAAGGGCTCTCGTATTTCCCACTGAGCAGTACCGGGCTAGTTATGGCAGGGAAAAAGCCAAGTCCTTAGCAAGTGAGAGAAGCAGGAAGAAAGCCAGGTCAAGGCGGAGGGGCAGGGGCTTTCGTTCAGAAATCGATCTGCGCTTGGAACAGGAAAAATTGACTCTTCCCTTCACATCTGTCTGCTTATTTCGGTTTATTTATAGCTGATGGGGAACTATCATCTTTTCCTTCCCCTCCCTGGAAACGGGAAAAAGCACTGGTAGCTCTCTCTCCTGCGGGATCGGCTTTCCCGTCGCTGAGAACAAGCGCTGCCGGCGAGACCCGGCGGCGGTCGGTCGGGGCTGGGGGCGGCCCCGCGCACCTCCCGCCCCAGCCCGGCAGGACCCCCGCTCCCCTGACCAACCGCCCCGCCGCTCTCTTTCTTTCCAACCAGGCCTCGTAACGCCTGGAGGATAGCAGGGTCGCGGTTCGGGGGAGACCTGCGAGGCGTGGAAGGGGAGGCCCGATCCTGCAGTCAGACTCGCCTAACGCTCAGAGGAAGCCTTAACTAAGCGGAGACTGTAAGGTCAGCTTCTAAGGCAGCCTACTGGGTTGTTTTGTGGCCATAAAGTCCTTAAGTAACCTTGCATGTAAAAAAAAAAAAAAAAAAGAAAAAGAAAAGGAAAAAAAATAGAAGCCTGCTTTGACATGGTTCAGTAATAAAACAATCGGAAAAGCTAAACCTCTCCCACTCGGGCGCTCCAAGAAGGGAGTTTGCAATTAGCTGCAAAATCCCCCTGCGAGTTAATGACCTAATTTGTGAGGTATAAATTCACTAACTGTCTCTGCTTTCTTCTTTTTCTTTTTTTTTTTTTATTTTATTTTTTCCCCCGGACCTCCATGGAAATGTCTTTCTTCATTTGTTTGTAATACACCAAAACTATGACTGCGACACTTTGCCGCGCAGTATTCCAAGAACGGAAAAAACTCGCTTGGGTACCCTTGGCTTTGTAAATAACTGCTTTGCCAATAGATGGCATAGTGTCCTTTCCATTGTGAGGAAGCTCCGCTTCCCCGTTTATTTACCTTGCTTGTTTGTTTCGCTCGCAGCAGTTTTTTTTACGCGTAAACGTCTCTTTGCATTTCCTTCCCTGGAGTACAGAAAACATAGGTATCTTTAAAAAGGTATATTGCAAAAATTAAAATTACAGATGTAATACATACTGTGAAACCTATAAAAATGCGTTTACAATGGTTACTTAAAAAAGAAATTTATAACTTTCATATGTACCTTACTCGTGCAATATGCAACTGCCATATGTTTCCTAGTTCCATAATTCAGTTTTTCCTGGACAGCTGGAGCAGGTAGTACTTCTTAAAGTACATTTCATGTAATATGAGAACTAGCCCTGACTAAAGACCGAGGGTTACCATAAAAAGACACAAGCCTTGCTTAAAAAATGTTGTTTAACTACACATCATTTCTTACAATGGTATGATATAAATGTTCCCGTAGACCCACGTTATGATAAAACGGGGATACACCGTATCTTTTTACTGCTGAAATCCCAGCCTTGCAAACATAAATATTTCCAATTAGTGACTCTACCCTAAACTATAGTGATTTAAGGCTACCTAATTTAATTTAATTTAATTCCATACATGTTTTCATATTTTTTCCTGAGACAATAGTGAAAATACGAGTTAAATTTATAGGAAAGCAATAAAAAAGTAAAGCCAGCGGTTTCTTCAACCCTCATTTAGCGTTCGAGAACGTTTATTTTGTGACCGGAGTAATGAAAAGGCAATTTTTAAAAATCGTTTGTCTGAAACGAACAATAAATGTAAGTGGGAGCGTCGTATTAAAGACTGGAGATTTACTTAAAAATTGCTCATACTCTTGGCTGCGTAATTCCAAATTAAGGTAGTAATTTAAGAGCTATAAAACGCAGTCACCAGAATATTTATAATTTTAACACGGGTGCCTTTAAACTGCGTTTTCAATTCTTTAATGCTATTCCTCAGCATTTTCGCCCGTCTGGAAAGCCGGTCGGTTGGCTGCGCATGTATTTCCGTACGCTGATCTTATTTATACTCCGCAGCAGGGGAGCGAATATTTTTTTCCGCAGTTTTAAAACGAGACGTGAGGCTGCGGGGGCACCGGCCGGTAAAGACGGCCGGGCCGAGGGGGCTCGGTGGAATGCGCGGGGAAAGGCCGGTCGCCGCCGCGCGGGAGGGGACGCGCGCCTGCCGGCGGACCGGGCGCCCCGTCGGCGGGCACGGCGGGCCGGCCCCAACCCGTTGGCTTCCTCGGTGCGCGGTCGCCCCGGCGCAGCGCGCCGCGCTGCTGAAGCGGGGACAAAACGTGCCCCGCCGCACCGATAAGCCCTCCTCTAACTCTGCTCACGGCGGCCGTTGGAGGGCCGCCGTCGCGCCGCCGTGGCCGCGCTCCTGGCAGGTTGGGCTTGGCTTCGGGGCGATCGGCGACGGCCGCAGCGAGGCTCCCTGCGGTCCAGGTTAACTCTGGGTCACCGCAGGCGACAAACGGCTCCGTGAGCGGTGAGGGCGCGGGGGTTCCCCTCGCCTCCCCGGCCCGGTTCCCATTCCTCGGCTCCTGAGCTAGGAGCACGGAGCGGGATGCTGCACGCACCCTGGTCCCGGCGGCTGGGGCCGTGTCGCCTTCGCCGTCCCCTTGTTTTTGGGAGCCGCCAGTCGAGTTCGAGCCCGGGGAGTCCCAGGTGTCGGGGAAGCCGGTCCCGCTCCCTCCCGCCCCAGCCCGGCCGCGGGGTGTCCGGGACAGGGCCCCGGGACGGGGACTGGGGGCCGAGCCCAGGGTCGCCGGGACTCCGCGGGCCTGGGCCCGGCGCGGGGTTGAGCCGGTGCCGCCCTAGCCGTGAACCGCGCTCGTTACGCGCCCGCGGAAGGCGAGGCACACGAGCGGGGCCAGGCTGCGGACCGCTCACATCAGAAACCGAAGGAGAGCCCCGCCGCCGCTCCGGAGGGCCGTTCCTGCCGGATCCCTGATGCCACCACCTCCTCCGCCGGGCTGCAGCCCGCTTGGAAGCGGAGAGAGCAGCCCGGCCGGAGGGAGCGCGGCAGAGCGGGACGGGCAGGCTGTAATACCCCGCCGCGGCCAGGGGGGCTGAGGAGGGCTTGCCTGCCTCTTTTAAATTTAAAGCTACGTTCAAACCTTCTCTGAAGCCTGTGCTGGAGGTGACCTGTATCTCGGGGAGAGTGGCTTGCCGTGGTACCCCGCCACAGGAAAGCTGGAATTGCTAATTCGCCCCCAAGACCCCCCAAGTCCTCCCGCTCAGCCGCAACCGCGGAGAGCAAGGAAGAGCGACGGGGTCGAAGGTGCGCTTGGGGTACACGGAAACAGGGCTTACACGCGATTTTCTCACCAGCGTCTGTAATTTTTTCTCCAGTTGGTAACGTTTGACTGACTAGCCCCCGGCAGCTACCTGCTGTCAGTTTTAACGCCACGTCTCCTTAGGGTGAAGCGATTAGGCTCACTGGGGGGAAAAAGCGGATAATGATCTAAATATGTTTTCCTTAGTGACCGCTCCTATGGTCCCCTGCTGGGAAGTCACAGAAAATCGTGTCTTTGAAGAGAAAAGGACGCCGTGGATATTTTACTCTCTGATGGCACCCGGCTTTAATGTTCGCGAAGATTTGAAGAAATCACACTGTGAATGGCAAAACATGGCCATAACCATCCCCTAAATGTCACTGGAGATTTTCGAAGGGACCGCAGGAAAATCTCTTTCTGGTGGAAAACAGTTTAAACATTTCACCCCCCAGGAAGTTTAAATATGCGATTCTCCTACATCAAATAAGTAGCGCCTCACCCAACTGCCTAAAAACCCGGACTGCATTTGAAAGTCCGGAAATAAAAGTAACCCCAGAAAGGTGTTTTGAATATATATATTATTCCATTAGCAGATCACTATATATAGAGATTCTCCTCTCTTTCATCATCCCATAAAAAAATTAATCGGACAGACATATGGATCACAGGTTGTTCGATAAATTTAAATCCACCCAGTTATTTTAAAAAGTCAAGAAATGAAAACAACATGCTACATATCAACCTACAGAAATCTGGGGAGGAGGGGGGAATCAACAACAAGCGCCCACCCTCCCGGGAAAAAAAAAGAAATCATCCGGCGATTTGTCTCTCCGCCGTAGGACGGGCCGGCTGCGCGCACCCCGCGGTGGGGCGCGGAGCGGTGCGGAGCGAGGGGTCAGGGTCTCCTCCGCGGGAAAGCGCGGCCGTTGGCTCTAGGGGGAGGGAAAGGAAGAAAAACCGGGCAGGACCGACA
>NW_010972631.1:2878815-2880458 GCF_000737465.1 Haliaeetus leucocephalus
GAGCGGGGCCGCGGAAGGTGCCGTCGGAGGTGGGCGGGCGGGAGGGGAGGCTGCCGGGTCGCCCTCGGACAGATAACATCCATTTCCTTCCTTCCTCTTCCTATCGATCTCATCCCCGCCGCGACGGCGTTTACACTCTCGCAAGATCCTCTAGCTTAGCACGTTTCGATCACTCCCGCACATCTGATTTCCTTCAGATTCAATCACGGCGGGAATAGGCAGAGCAGACAGACTTTAGACCACGGAACAGTTAATATGTCCCAGATTTAACGTAAAGATAAACTAACTCCACAGCACTCTTCGTCGGTGACAGGCGGTGGGCATTTTCCGCTCTCCTATCGATTCAGAGCGACAGCCACTGCGGGGGAATTTTTTTCGTAGTGGCGAATTTTTCTGAGACAAATTGCCATCTCTTCCAATGTGAGAGAGAGTTAGTGCTCCTGCGGCCGTTTCGGTTTTGGGGTTTTTTTTCTTTTTCTTTTTTTTTCTTTAATCAATTATCTCTCTGTCACATACCTATATTTTCACGTCCGGAAAGCACATCTACAATTTTAACGCTGATAACCTTATTTGAAGGGATAATTTATCTCTAGAGTATATTTATTAATCAGCCCCCTCCTCAGACTCTCTGACGAAGCAGCTATTGAAATTAGGGATAAATCTGCATTTTAGGGATAGGTAAAAGGCGATAGTGGAAACGGTTACGTCCCCTAAATGGCAGCTATTTCCTTTTTAGATTACGATCAGAAATCTCAGCTGTGCCACTCGACGGCCCGAACAGGACCTACGAGGCTGTAACACAGACAAACCACACCGCGAATTTCTCTCTCTTTGTTGCCCAAACCAGCGCAGTCATCCTGTTCCCCGAAGCGGTGAAATTTGCCCCATGATTTTTTTACAGAAGGAGGATTTCTATTCTGTTTCCCTCAACGGAGCATGTCACCCCATTTAGTTCTGTGGAAAAAAGAAATGAAAAAGGAAAAAAAAAAGATCTCCCAACAAGAGAAAAAAAAAAGAAAACGCAACAAAAAATCTGAATAGCTTTTTCGTTTCCCTGGGCATGCAAAGAAAAGGATATCCGGCTCCAAATCTTTAACAGTTTTACTCGCTGGACAGATACGGAAGGATTTTCCCTGTAACTATTCTATGCACCTGAATATGGTTATTATTAAAGTTGCTGCGGCTGGATGCCTCGATGTTCGTACAAGGTTCGGTTTAATTCTCTTTTTATTGCAGCTTCAGCGCCTAATGGGTTGGGTTTAACGGGGGCCACGGGTCCTGCGCCGAAACCCCTCTGCAGCCAGCGTTCGGCTAACAGCGCGATGAACCTCCGAGCGCAACAGCTGAATAATACTAATAATTACTAATCCCTAACAGCAAGAAAGGGCACAACGTCCTTTTTTTTTTTTAAGTCCGAACGGTTTTCCCGAGCGAAACGCGGCGCTCCGGGAGGGCCCCCCCTTCCCTCCACGTTTCGGAGGGAGCCGGGGCTCCCGGCCAGCCCGCTCCCGGGGGGGGGGGAGATGCGAAGTCCACGGGTGGGTGCGTGGGGGGGGGTGTCTCATTAACGTTTATTGAGGGGCGCATCTGCCGCGGGGCTCTTTCGGCCGGGACGGCGGGACGGCGGGACGGCCCCCCCCCCC
>NW_010972631.1:2881228-2881696 GCF_000737465.1 Haliaeetus leucocephalus
CTCCGGCTGCCCCCCCCTTTCCCCAGCCGTAGCCCCGTTTCCCCGTTATCCCTTCTGCTTTTCCACGCTGCATGCGCATCCACGTCCCGTCCCGTCCCGGCCGGCGGGCGCTGCCGCTTAAAACCCGCGGGGCTGCCCGGCGCCCCGGCCGGCCGCGGGTGGGGTGGTCGGAGCAAGAGCGGGGGGTTTGTTTGCGAGGAGGGGGAAAAAGCGCTCCTACAGCACGTACGCGTACTGCTGGGAGTGCATGGGCGACCATGCGGGGGGTGTGTGTGTGTGTGTGTGTATATATATATATATATATCTCGGTATATCTCTTCGGCACGCACCCGCACGTGCGTGTCTGCCACCGTGGGCGGACGCGGGTGCGTTTTCACGCGGCGGGGGCAGCAGGCGGGGGCCGGCGGCGCTCACGCGAAACGCGCCCAAACGAAACGCGCCGCCGCCCTCGCATCACGGACCCGCTGC
>NW_010972631.1:2881706-3050269 GCF_000737465.1 Haliaeetus leucocephalus
CCGAGCTCTGGAAGCGCTTCCACGAGATCGGCACCGAGATGATCATCACCAAGGCGGGAAGGTAACGGGAACCCCGCGGGGCCGCCGCCCGGGCTCTCCCGGGGCCAGGCGGGCACAGGACGGAGGGCAAAACACGGGGGGACACCCCACACCCCACACCCCCAAATTTACGAGGCAGGTAGATGGCGATCGTTTTAAGTGGGCGCGGGAGGATGTGGCGTTTGGGGCTTCCTGCTCGTGAGGGCGAGGTCTGGGAGCACCGTGGGTCCTTCTGAGCGAGGGGAGACTTTTTCCCCCTTTCCAGTGGAGACACGTGGTGAAAACCTGGGTAGTATAAAAGTATCTGAACTTATTAGAAATTACAAAAACATATTTTATTGAACCCATATGCTACCTTCTATGTTTTCAGAGAGGCTTTACTAATGATTGAAACGCAGTCTTAAACAGCACAAAGCAACATTTGTCTTGAGAGAGTCCAGTTGGGGAATTTCTGTTTTATCTTACAGGTGCACTGAAATAACAGCGAAAACTAGTTAACCACAGTCAGGTTTACCCTCCTGCTTATTCAGAAATAACGGAGATAGGATTTTTCTTTCCAGTAACGACTTTTAATTGATTTTTTTATATGTGTATATATGTATATATTTTTTTAAGAACAGCAGCAAACGCTGAATAAACTGGAATGGCTTTCAGGTTTATAAAATGCAGAAAAGTACCTTTCATTAGCTTGCAGCCAGCTTGTCACTAGGACATTTCTTTGTTGGTTTTTTTTTTGGCTTCAAGAATGAACTTTCTTGATGAAAGGCATGCCAAACGTGAGCTAAGAATGCATTTTTATGTTAAAACCGCTGCGTCGGTTAATTACCCCGTTTTCTCCACGCAAGGATCCAAGTCGTGAACTTTTGGTTTTTGTTGGGAGTTTTTTTGAGTGGCTTTTTTTTTTTTTGAGAAATTGCCTCGTAGATTCGTTTCTGCTTTCAATAAAGAAGTTTTACTATACCTTTCAAAGACGGAGTAGCTCTTGCACTTCACCTTTAGTAAGTTGCAGACAGGAAGTCCCGTCTCAATAAAGACCATATTGTTGGGTTACAGCATGGCACGTTGGCTTTTATAACTGCATCCTTGCGGTGTTATAATTGTATCACCGTGGATTTAGCTTTCGAATTTGCTGCTACAGAACTGATACACCGTTTAGCTGCTGTCAGTTGAAACTTCAGTGGCATTTTGCATTTCTGTAAGTATTGCTCTGCCTGCGTGGAGGTGGTGTTTGCGCACCTCCAGAAATAGATTTCTAGCTAATATCTCAAACGGGCTTTAAATGCGCATACTGCTGAAGTAAAGTCTCAAAACCAAATGATTTACTGTCTAACAATAAAGTTGAAATGATGTGGTAATAGCTGTACTCCCAAAGCGTATCCCAAAACATACGAAGCATTGTTCGAGTAAATGCACTTTAGAAATCTGTTTTGACATATCGAATGGGCCATTTCATGGCTATGTAACTATAATCGTCCAAAAGGACTCTGTAGGCTAAAAGGAAGAACGAGAAAAATCCCACGAACCCGTTACTTTTCCTAAACAACCGTTCCGGAGTCTGTTTCATATTAAACATGACCTCTCTCTTTCCATGTTCAGGCGGATGTTTCCCGCAATGAGAGTGAAGATCTCAGGTTTAGACCCACATCAGCAGTATTATATTGCTATGGATATTGTGCCAGTGGATAACAAAAGATACAGGTATGGTGACTTTAAGGCAAAAAACATATGATGCAAGCCATAGGGAGCTTGGCTATTGGAAGAAAACATTAACACTATATAAATTAGCAGAAGGTCGTGTTTAACTCTCCCTCAGATTCCTATTTTCATCCCCATGCATTTAAAAAAAAAAAATTGTGCCAAGTATGCAAAACCAACTAAAACTGCTGTTGAAGCTCTTTATACGTCTGCCTTACGTTGTGTATGTTCAGGTTTTGGCTTTCAGAGAGTGCAGTTCTAGTGCGGTCAGGAAGTGTTATCATGTTTTATTCCTCATCAGGTCAGTGGGAATCATCTCCTATTAACAAATACATATGAAAATGCACATTTTTCTAGCGTTAAATGGCATTAACATTAATAACATTAATAGTATTGACGTCTGTTTTAATGGTGTATAAGCTTTCTTGGTCATACTTCAAATTGATTATATAATTTAACTTAAAAGCTGTTTATCATTCAGATACTTGGCTGCTTAGATTCACAAAGGATAATGTTTCTAATTACGGTTTTTTAAAGAATTAATGGCATTATTGTCTGAGGAATAACGTGAGGAACAAAAGTAGTTGTTCTTCGAACATTTGAGAGTAGGAATTATGTGCTAAAACTCTCACTGTTTCGAGGGCAGTCATGTTTCGAGGCAGCTAGTTGGACTCTGCTGAAACCACTGGTCCTGTAGAAATGTTTGCAGGATTGGGCCCACAGCAGTTATTATTGTGAATTGTAGATGTTTTGTAGGTCTTGCTTTACAGATGCGAGCTTGTGCTCCATAGTAGCCAGGAGGGGCCTGGCCAAGTAGTTCAGGGGAGGCAGGATCAGGTCCTTACCAATTGCTGGTTTGATTGTTTCAACCCTATACTTAGTATAATGTAGGGAAGACCGCTGCAGATTTAATTGTAGAACTAGGAATATTTCAGACTAAGACTAAAAGCTTGGTTCTGCAGGAATGCTGCCTTGTTTCCTAAGCAAACACTGCCCTATGTTTTTTTGCATGTCCTTAGTCCTTTTCTCCTGTGGTGTAGAAGACATTTCTTAGGACCATTTAGATTTTGTGTTTTTCAGCAAGGTGCAGATACCAGTGCTGAGGAAGTCCAGTACATACAGTTAGGGGAGGCTTTTCTGACTGTACCATAGTGGAAAAAAGTGTTTCTTTCTTTGGACCAGGGCAGTGCAGCTCAAATGAAAGCCCTTTTCTTGCTTTGTGTTGCACGTGTGCATTTACTTAGCAATCTAAGCATATCATTCCTAGAAGGTCTGAGCAATTCCTTAATTCATAGAAAAAGGGAGGTAATTATTCCAAATGGAATAAAAATGTTAATATTTAAAATTAAAAAGAGTTACATGGAATATGAGTTGTTTAACCCTCATTTCATTTAAAAAAAAAACAGTTGTAATAAGCTGCATTGTCTGCCTAGTGTGATACGTGGTACCCAGATAACTGAAGTAACTGAACAAAAGTTGTATGAAGGGCAGCATTTTCTTAGTTAAATTTCTGTAATCATGTACTAGTACCACGCCTTTAACCTTCCCACTAAATATTAATGTTTCCCATGTTTTACTTGATTCCACTTTTCATTCTTTGCTGTGCAGCCTATGGTTTTTTTTTTTAATTGCTGACTGTTATTTTAACTTTGGCTGTTCGTGTACAAACTGTCATGCAGATGTTTAGATATGAAAGACACAACAGCAGTCACATAGGGAGCCTAGTCTTTAGCTGTCATAGCAGAGAGCAAAATTAAATGGAAATGAAGAAAATTACAGCTAGGTCTAGATTTCTAGCAAAATTGGACCTTGTTGTAAATACTTGGAAGCTGAAGCTGTTGCTCAAAGTATTTTATGTGTATTTATGACTTTATTTACTTTTGTAGGGAAAGCATGTATTTAGTACAAACCAACAAATATCAAATAAATGAAGAATGTTATAAACAGTTGATTGTGTGATCTGGGGTTGAGAAGTTCTCTCCAGGAGAGAATTTCACCACCATTCTAGATCTTAGTTTTAGACCTTGATAGGAATTGTACGGAGCAATGCACGTATTGGATCATTTTGTTTCCATTTCCAATTAAGTTGTTTGTCTTTTTCTAATAAGGAACTGAATTGTACAAACAAATTATTTGATAAAGTCTTTCTTGTTTTTATTAAAAAATACAGCTGAATTACTGGAATTTTACTATACTTGAAAAAAAAACCTTGAAGTTTTTAATCAGTGCTTTTTAAATTGCCCTGTGAAGTGTCTGCCTTCAAAATAAGTTTTCTACCAAAGCAGGCACTATTTTTATTAGAAAATGACTTTGTCAGCATCAGCCTATCAATTGAAATATGGGCTGTGTTTTTTCATTTTTAAGCCTTTCTGCAATACTCTTCAAGAAAATTAATACGGTCTTGCAGAAATAGCAAGAGCATAGTTTGACAAGGTTTCTTTATTTTTCCCAATCATAATGTTCTTTCCCTTCAATAGCTTTATTTATAGACTCTTACATTAGACTCATCATGTTAAATCTTCCAAATACGGAATTACTACTCAATTTGATAAATGAAGGACTAGATTCTTCGCTATTTGCTGATGCCTATTCAGAGCAGAGCCATAGCAATCAATGAACTGGCACCATCTTAAAGCTCAGTGTGGAGCCTAGTGTTAAGGCTGTTACTGATTTTAAGAAGACTAAGGTCAGATCAGAGTGTTGTTTCTAACCTTGCTGTTGCAGATACCAGAACCACGTTTTGAAACTAAAAAAATTACTTTTATTTATTGTCTTTTTGCATTTTGTTAGTTGATGGGTACTTGCTGTATGTAATGGGCCCTAATTTGTTAATACTGAATGGGTCTGATAAATTATTTGGGGTTTTGCGGTTATAGGTATTTGTTTTCTTTTTATAGGTATGTTTATCATAGCTCCAAGTGGATGGTGGCTGGTAATGCTGACTCCCCGGTACCGCCTCGTGTTTATATTCACCCTGATTCACCCGCCTCTGGGGAGACGTGGATGAGACAAGTGATCAGCTTCGACAAACTGAAGCTTACCAATAACGAGCTGGACGATCAAGGGCATGTGAGTACTTGGTCTTCTGCAGTATTATATGTAGGCACATTGCTCAGCCCTGGAAGACTCTGACGTTCAGCTTCGGGGTGCCAGAAATAGGCTTGACTTTTCAAAGCTGTTTTGGATCTTTACCGTCCAGATCTAAAATCTGCTTACTTTCTGCTCCGATAATTAACTGCTTATTAGAGCCTGCTGTTTTACTCCCCCCTCAAAACCAGAACTCCTTCTGCAAAATAAGACTTTACAAGGCTAAATTGCCTAATACGAAGGGGCAGAATTGCTCTCATGTTTTCCCACCGAGTGTGTTACTTGCAACTTCTGCTATGATCAAAAAGGACGCTTAAATTCACAAGTGGCTAGAAGAAACATTAATAGTGTGTAATAACTTCATGTGAATAAAAATACACTTAACTATTTTCTTAACCTAAACATTTGTGTGAAATCCCATGAGGTGTTAATAATTGCAGTCAAAAACGAACAACATGGGAGCTGGGTTTGCTCCGATAATGATTTATTACATACCTTATGAAGCAAGACCCTTTCACAGCTGAGGCTCATTACTTCTGAAAAAACTGGCGAAGACGTATGCAGTATGAGTGTTCTGTTTGCAAGTTCTAAATTGTTTAGTTATGACATTATCTAATGTGACAAAATGTGTTATGTTAATATTTCCTTTTCTCTTCAAAACTGTTGAAACATGACAGATGTAAGCCAGTATCTTTCCAGCAATCCCTAAAATAGTTTTACTTGACACCTTAGGAAATAATTAAAAAATGAGAATTGTTTTTAGTCAGGGTGAAGTCTTTAATTTTGCAAAATCCCATAACTAAATGGCAAATGTTGGCTTCCTTTCAGAAGGATCATCGAGTTCCAAGTGGTAGAGTTTTAAGATGTTGGAGGCTAGTTCTGAGACAGGATGTGGATTCCATTGTCCTTAGCGTAGCCCGATTTATTCACCAGGATACTTTCTGCTTCATGGAAGGGAGTGAAAGAAAATGTACCTGGCACAGAGTACAAAGATACTACATGTATCTTCCAGGATAGTTGTAACACTGTGACATTAAGCCAGGTATTTTATCAACACACAGTCCAAGTTTAAGTACAAGATTTTTTTCCCGTTTGTGTTTGCAAAGAGGATTAATGTGAGACGCCGGTCAAATTGTGCAGGAGCTACAACTTCTATGTTACAGAGGCAGGAATACAGAAAACTGGCTGGACTGAGCTAGCAAATGTGGTAACAAGGATAAAAAGCCTCCCTTTCCTATAATACTGTTCATAATTTTATTGCATTCTGCCTTAAAAAGAACGTGGGGGTATTCACGTCTCTTACGTTAGCGGGACTTTTCTTTAGGCTCCTAAGAAAGACGTTTTCTATTGCTCCTTTCCAGAACTACAGTTACGGGGTCTCATTTGGCAGTGTCCACTTGAGTTAAGGTTAGCCCACGTAGTTCCCTTCATTTCCCCAGCCTTCGTGTATTTGTGACTCTTCTTGGATGGGGGAGTTGCTTCCTCTGAGTCCTGAGTCTATCGTAAGGGCTTTAAAAAGTGAAGTGGATACGAATGGGTAAAATGTCGCTTTTCCAACGGAGAGCAGGCCAGCTGGATTTTGTACTCACTCATTTCAGAGGGGTGATACGTGGGTACTTTAGTCCACCCCTGCACTTGCAGTCGCAAACTGCCCTGTGATAAAATCTCAGCTATGTAGAGAATTGTATTGCCGTATTTTTCCATCCCAGATCTTAGCTTTGTTTTTATTCTGAACTGAAACCTGTGTAATGTACACAGCACGCCATTATTCATAATGTGGGGGGGTATAAATTTTCTGGTCTTTAGTTAAGTGTTTCGATTTGGAAACTAGTGAAGCAAAGCCCTAGTACAGTGATTTGAGACACATTGAACTGATTCAGAGCTATGGCAGCACCCCTCCTCCCCAAAATGGAAATTTTAGCATTAAAATAAAAGGACAAAAGAAGGATGACTGTAAAATAATTTCGTATTTCTCAAATCTGGGAAATTGCAAACATGTCATTCATAATTACCAGAAAAGGCAAAAGCAGAAAGCAGAAAAGTGTCTCTTCCAATGGGTACATTTTTTCTTTTAAAGCTATGGTAGTGTGGAATGCTGTATTGAAAAAGCTATGTAGCCTCTGAATGCCTCCAGCAATAATGGAAAACGAATAATCATATTTTGTGATGAATATAAAAACCAATTGTTTCTCATAAGCAGGAAGGAACCATTTTTCTCAAGAGGGTACCAGGGGAGGGACGGGGAATTGCAAGAGCTAGGGGTCAAGGCTGTACTGTCCCTCGAATACTTGTTTTTACATCAAGTGTTCTGACTCTCCCACTGCTGTATGGGAGATGGAGTATATTTTAGATGATTAGAAGGTTAGAGGTTTTTTCCCCTCCTTCTTGGGCAGAATGGCTCAGAGAAACTTTGGTGGGATCTCCACACTCTGCCATCGCTTCTCCGGTAGTTCAAGCAGTGTCGGGCTTTAGCTGTTGTTCTTTGGGCGTGCTTTCCGTGCTGACTGGTTCTGGGGCTTTAATTCTTCTCAAAATTGTTCCTTTTTTCTTCCTGTGCTCCTCAGAGGCGCAAGCTTTTGCAGAGTTTTTCTGTTAAAATCCCAGGGCTCGGTTTTGATCTTGCAGGTGTGCAGGTAGGGAGCTCACATGAGATCAACCCAGAGCCCTTTACCTATTCCAGAGTATTAATTCTCAGAATCAGTGAGAGAAGTGACCCACGTCCATGGGAGTGGGAACAGTATTTGCAAACAGATGCTAAGGTCGTATTCCTGTGCAGTATTTATATTGTGGTAGTAGTTCGCGGCAGCCAGCTCCCCTTGCATCGCGTTGGCCTGGGATTAGCTTCTTGTGAAAGGAGATCAGCCACCTCTAAGAAAACTTGCTTCGCTGCTCGAACGCTTTCCGGGCTTCTTGCTGCCTGCTGCTATTTTCATCAGTATTTTGAGTGGGAGTTTGTGATGATGTAACTTTATAGCGCTGTTCTGTGAAGACATTTTGAAGTACATTTGCACGTAGGACACTCTCTGATACATGGGTTCCACTTGCAGGCTGAGGAGATCAAGCAAAATTTGTAAGGATATGTTTTCCTTGTGTGTTTTTGATCTCAGAAGGGAGTCCCAGCGTGAATTCCGTACTTCGGAAAGATTGTGTGCTTATATAGGCATTAAGGCCCGATGGCGTCATTAAGACACATACTGTGGCATTTGTGTCTTTCTGAGTTGTGATGGTAAGGAAAAGTAAACCTGCATTTTGCAGTTGACACTGAGAAGTGCGTGGTCTGGGCACTCTTTGTTAATGCCTCTAATCCATCTCTCATCTGTGGAGTAAGTGCTGCATTGTAAACGCAGTCTCTCCCTCTGGCTGGTTAGAGCTGGCTGATTTTTCTATTTTGATGCAGTTTTTAATCTGAATTTCAGTAGAGGGGAAAAGTCAATATTTTTGATGCCATTTTCCATGCTTTTCAACTGAGTATTTTTTGATGCAGAGCAACATCTTTTAACTTTTAGTGAAAATGGGGCTGTTAGCGTGTTAATTGTTCCTTGGTGGTTGGTTCTTTTTTTTTTTCCCCATTTGAAAGTGGGGTGAGGCTGAAAGCAGAGGCAGACTGTTACTCTGCCCAGACTTGGCTCCAAGTAGCTAGCTCTGCTTACAGTCAATGGGTAGTTATATGTTCTTGTCACAATGAAAAGCTGGGAAACATCAGCATTTGCACTTGCAATTTTTGTCTTTGTGAAGAGGCATGGTCCTCAGTCCCACACACTTCCCTGACTGCAGAAAGCCTGAATGCGTGGGCTTTGCAGGGAGGATAAAGGAGGTTTTTTGGCAAAAAACAGTGGCAAGGTAAGGACCGTGCCAGTGGTGGGGAGGTGGCTGTGTAGTCTGTGCACCGCCGAGCTGCCGGAGGATTGGCATCTCCCCTGCAAAAGAGTATCGGGCCCTCGCTTATTCTGGCTGTGATGGTTGTGCCATGGTGGTGCCTGAGCTTGTGGTCAGCTCTGAGGCCTCATCATGGCAACATCTCTCAAAAGCCGTATTGCGAAGGGAATCCCAGCTTTGTGTATCTGCAGGTGCATTGGCCACCTTTGCTCTGCCAGGCTGTTGCCTTGCCCTGCTGCTTACCTGTGGGCTCCCTGCTGCGGCACCTTCCGTCTGATAACGATGTCTTGACAGCTGCTGTGGTCAAAGTGTAATTTTACCTTTGGTGGGAGAGGTTTATTCCCCCCCCCGAAGTGTTTTCGTCTTGCCCTTTTAGGGATTTATAGAGAGAGGCAGGCTCTTCAGTTGTGAGTTGAAAGTTATGCCAGTTGGTGTTTGGCATTTGGTGGGACTTCTTCGGGTTGGGGTTTTTTACTGTTGGCTTTGAAGGGTATGAAGGGAAAGTTGCTGCCTCTGCAGGTAAACTGTTAGATCCCGTTTGTGCTGTTAAAGGTGCAAGCGCTTAGCTTTCTCTTCACAGTAGCTTTAGGTGATGCTTAGATTAATAGAGCTATACGGTTTTTGGAGTGGGTGTTACATCTCCCTCTCCTTTTATGTCCTATCTTCATAGTGTTGCTCTTTAATTCACCAGGGCTCTGCAGTTATGTATTATTTTTTAGAATTCAGAGTCCTGATCATTAACAAAGATCCCATTGTACAAGGCACGGTACAAAATGCAGAAAAAAAAAATTCTTGCTATGGATTCGCTAATCGTCTAACAGTGTGTCAGCACAGGAAATTTCAGTATAGCACAGAGCCAAACCAGGTTGCTCTTAAGAGCTGACAAGGATCAGTTTAGCTGTAACAGCCACCCAGATAAGGAGTGGGAGGTGTTCATCTCCATGCTCCTGTGACTTCACTTGTTCTGATACATGAGCAGAACTATTTGTAGCTGCCTAGGTTATCATTGCGTACAGTCAAGTCTGCCGTGTAGGCAAGCGGTAGTTTGCACCGCAGAGCTGATGGGGTGAAATAATTGGGGTGGGAGCAGAATGTGGCATGCTCCGTGGCACCCAGGCAAATGGCAAGGCACAGAATAGCTTTGAACAGTGGAACGGAGCTTTTCTTGATCATTTTTTTCTGTTGCACCAGTACCTCCCCTGGCATCGCTGGCTGTTCACAAGAAAATAGGGTCGGGACTGTGCTGTCCTCTCTACATTTTCATTTTTTAGATCTTTGCCAGCAGAGAACTGAAAGGAGTGTTGTGAAAGAGAATACACATTTGCATGATAAAAATCTTGCTCTGAGCAAGATTTCAGAAACTGGGAAAAGGCTTCGTATGAGAGCATCCATAGGGCACTCCCTGAGCAAATTAATTGGAGCCTGTGATGTCATTGTCAAAACCTTACTTACAGCCTAATAAACTCCCTGATTATCCACTAACTTGGCTTATCCAAAACGGGGTCATGTCATCTGGCCAGGACCAAGTGTATTAAACTAGCCAAACTCTAGTTGATCCAAATGAATGTAATGTCCTCTATGTCATTTGGATGAATGAACTTCCATGGTGTCTGGCATAGGGGCTCTGTCGGGTGCCTGAGCACATGCACATTCTGAGGCTACTCAAGGAGCAGGAAATTAAAAAGTTGATTAGTGGTTCCACAGGCCAATAGCCATAGGACTATTTATTTATTGAGTTACTCATTTCTTAGGCCTTCCAACAATAATAGTTGAGCTTCCAATTATTTTTTTGTTGAAATCTTCTATTTTAGTAGTGGTTATCTGAAGTGGGGTAAAATAGAGGAAAAATTCTGTATTTTAAATCTCCTCTAAAATTTGGGAGCAATAGCAAGAGGTATTTTTGTGTTTAATTTTATGCACCATGAGTTCATATACCTCTCATTTATAATTTATTCTTAATTGAGGTTTTGTATGCTGAGAGGTGTTTGTGTATTGATATTCATTGTGTTATGAATCTAAGGTTATTAACACTTTAGAGTTTTGGATTTTGGTGTTACTTTACTCTAAGTCTCTGCTTCTTCAGAGTGTGAGAGTCTCAGCTTGTGTTCAAAACAAGGTATGTTTCCAGCCTTTGAGATATCAGGAAAAAAAATTGCTCCAAGCATATCCCGAAGGTTCCAAAAACAAAAGGCAAATGCTGCTGCCCTTAATCCTGTTAGATCAAATCCAGGCTCCAGTAGAAAAAAGTGACAAAACTTTCCTAATTCCAGTGGGACCAGGACTTCACTCCCTTTTTTTTTTTTCTTTTTTTTTTTTTTTTGAGTCAGTCTCAGTTGAGCCAGTCTCTGAATTTGGAGCTCCTCAGTGGTAATTTTTAAATGCTTAGGGTTGGCAATAACATAAATGCACAGGGATTAGACTACTGTAATAAGAACCTTCAGAGGTTAAAGAAAACATTTGATTTCCAGTAAGTGGCATGGTAAACACATACCGTAATCTGTTCCAAAAAGCTATTAGTCCTGAAACAGCAGGGTGTCCTTTCTAATAAATGTTATCTTTTTCCTTTCATGACTGCATAGATTATCCTTCACTCTATGCATAAATATCAGCCTCGTGTCCACGTCATCCGAAAAGACTGTGGAGATGATCTGTCCCCCGTCAAGCCTATCCCTTCAGGAGAAGGGGTGAAAGCCTTCTCCTTTCCAGAGACAGTTTTCACTACTGTCACAGCGTACCAAAATCAACAGGTAACTTGGGCTTTCTGCTTAGCACTTTACGGGCTTTTCAGAGTAGACCAGGGAAATGAGAGATAGGAGAAAAGCGGATACTTTTTATTATACCACTTATTAAAAAGCATTGTCTAAACCCTTTTTGTGTCATGAGTAGCTTTTACTAGTAGTATTGCAGCAGCGCCTGGAGGCTATAGCTGAGACTTCAGGGCATGTGGGCTAGATGCCGCATGTAAAAAGTTGTTCTTATTGTGGTGATCATACAGTCTAATTAGCATAGTTAATGTTGTCTTAATTATAAATACAGCATTGAAACACAAGGCAAAGAATAGTCTAATTTTTAAAGGTGTTTTTGTACCTTTAATTGTAGATACATGTCTAGATAGAATTTTTAAAGCACTTTTGTTCCTGACTCCAGTGATTTCAGAAATCCCAGGACCTTAACAGAGAAGCTGAGGTCTGAAGAAAGTTGCAGTCGTTTTCATTAACTGCATTCAGCGTATATTATTAACGGCAATTTATCTGGGTCCACACAGATTCAAAGTCAAAAGTAAACTGCAGGTTGTGTGACTCCAGTGTTTGGCTCTTATTACCACTTGCTTAAGTATTAACATACATAGTGACACCATAGTTAGTGTTGTGACATTTTGTTAATTCCACGTAAGTTACTGCAGCTATATTTTTGGAAATTACGTATGCCTTGCTATCTTTACAAAGAGAACAGCAGGAGGGCCGTGTAAATACTGAAATATAATTATTTCATACCTATCCCATTTATTTAAATAAATTACAAGTATTTTAGGGGGTGTGTGCTGTTGTTTTTATGGAGGATAATAGTCTAGAGATAATCTCTCTTTTCACATTTCCTTCTTGACCCATACAGAAATAAAATTTAATTTAAATTTTATTGCAGTTAGGCTGTATACTCTCTTAGGTGAAGAATGACATTCTTCAGAATTTTTCTCAGGATTTTTCTCAAGAATTCCAGCCTGCCATTTGGTAGCATTAAATACCTATTAGCTTCTCTGGGGATTTGCAAAAATAATGATCAGAAGGCTGGCCCTTATTTTGCTGTGTTTCAGGACAATCATCTTAAACCATACAAACATGAAGATGTTTCTACTCCACTGTCAGCTTAATTCTGTCAGGATAGTAATTTGATGTGTTGCTTAGCCAAATTGTCAGGTAATAATTTCTTCAATCATCTTCACAGATAACTCGTCTGAAGATTGATAGGAATCCATTCGCCAAAGGGTTTAGAGATTCGGGACGTAACAGGTAGGTGTTGGGGAAGGAGGTGGGCTTGTTACTGCTGACAGAATCAGTTTGTGAAGGCTGGTAGAGGGGAATACCTGTATTTACAGACAAATTAGTCTGGGGACTCAGACTCCCTGCTGCAGCACTTAGGTTTCCCAGTAATGTTCTCTGTGGTGGGCTCCTGTTCCTACTTCTCTAACTATCTAGGTCAAGAATGGGTTGGCACATGGCTTGACTCATGTACTCGGGTTTCCTTTCGGTGGAAGCGGCAGCATACCACGAAGGCTGCAAATGGAAATAATGCATACTCAGGTCTGTGATTTCAAGCTGCTCCTGAAATCTCTTCTTTCTCCTGGCTGGAGACACAAATTGCAGATGCCAGTGTCAAACTATAAGCCCAGGCTTTCTTGCACATAAGTGGCATTTAGTATGCATGAATGGCTCGTTGTTTTCTCTTAAAGGAGGAGAAACTAAGTTGCCTCTTACAGTAACCTTACCTTTAGTACACTTGCCTAGGAGGTGGGAGACCTGTGTTCAAGTGTCTCTTTAGCCTAAGGAGTTTTAAATCCACTTCCTAGGTGAGTGCCTTTTCCACTAGGCTATAGATGACCTTGAAACGAGCCTGGTTTCCACCTTTTCTGTTGAGGTTGGACTGATTAATTGCTTGTTCTCTCTTGATCCACAAATCTTTCAAAATAGCAATGGGGAATCTGACTAGTGCAAAGTGGAGACTTGGGTCTAGTCCCTGCTGCCAGTACTGATGACGTATTTTATCCAAAGACTGTTTAATGCAAAATACTTAAGCCTGTTATGAATTGTATGTTAAACCATTTCAGCTAAAAAAAGCAGCATTTAATTGTGGTGCATATTATACATAAGTTCCAGTGACCACATTGCGTTTGGTGTCTACAGCTGCTATATTTATGACCTAGCCTTGCAGAGAAGGGAGCAGGCTGTGTGCTGGTAGGAATGCTCAGAGAGTATCTTTTGGTAGCTGCTTTATTGAGCTTCTCTTTTAGCAGAGGCTACAGCATTAAAGCCTGTTTTGTGCTTCCGCCTGAGTGACATAAATGCTGAGACTGGACAGCAAATGAGAGTAGTTTTTAGAAGATGAACAATTATAGAAGGGGTGGGGTAGTTGTAAAGATTTACAGGAATTCATTGTAAGTATCTTTTCAGCTTGCACTCTGCATTTTCTGCTGTCTAAGATTTTTGTCTTCTAGCAAGAAACAAATTAAGTGAACAGTAACTTCCAGATAAATGCAGTGACTGAAGAAACAAAACATGCTGTGTGTACTTGGGGAAGAAAAGAGTAGCCATACATGCCTTATTTGACAGCTCTCCATAGGCAGTGTCTCTGCTATGCACGCTTTTTGCAGAGCTATAAAATAAGTACTAAGAAGTCTCCTAAGAAGTGTGAAACTCTGACTCCTCTGTAATTTCTGAGTTTAAGTGGAGCTAGAATTTTTTTGATAATGTTATATGAAACAAGAGAAGATGCCCTTGAAAATAGGAGGAAAGAATTGTTCAGACACCAGTTTTGAACTGGATTTAACGTGACAGGACAATCCTGGACATCCCCTACCTGAGGACGATGTAGGTGCAGTAAGAGTACTGTATCTGCAACCGTGCAAATCCAGTTGTAAGACTAGGCATATCCAGAGAGGTTTTTTGGTTTGGCTGCTAGGAGTAAGTTTGGTTCGGGCGTTAGAAAAAAAGCAGGATATTTTAATTGAAAGACAGTTACAGTTTATGGAAATGGATTAGGAGGCCAGTCCTGTAGGAAGGGCTAGCCTCTGTAAAATGTTTCAGAACTGGCTTTAGGTGAGGTATGGATGCTTTTAGTGTAACAAACACACTTGTTACAGAAGTGACTCTGCAAACTCTTGTCCATTGCAAATTGGTGTACTGAAGTCAGTGTTGCTGTCTTCTGTGATAGGCTCTGTGGTACTGCATAAGTGTGTTTGGGAATGCAGCTCAGGGTTTTAATTATTGAGGAAAATTTCTTTTTTTATTTAAATTACTTGTTTACTCAGTTGATTATTAATCTACTCTGTTGCTAAATATTGAAATTAAATGTTAAGCTTCTGTTATCTTCATTGTTCTGGCTGGTGTATTTATCAGCAAGGCATTTTAGTCTGCAACAAAAGTGTAAAAATATACTGTGGTACCATTGTATATCCAATTTTTCAATATTGCTTTAATTATTGCAGCTATCTCTACTCTGCACTGCTGCATGCAATAATTCTGTTTAATTAAAAATATTCCCTTTCAGGTCATTCCTGTTCAGTCCCACAGGCTATTTTATAGAAATCAGTAGCTTCACCTTTTAAAAGCATTCCCTGTGCATTTGCAAAGTGCAACAGAATTTATGTGCTGAGAATAGTTTCATTCTTCAGTTAGGCCTTAAGTTTGACCCTATAAAAACTTTTACTCAGGAAAGGACCAGAATTTCTCCCTTTAAATACTTCAGGAAAAACATAACTGTTTTGTTAAATAAACTTGGCCATTTGATAGCGCAAATTAGGGTGGTGATAAAATGTGGAAATTGTTCGAAGGCATCTTGTATAAATTATCGCCTTGGCTGCACTCCTCCAGGAGGCGGCTTTTATCTTCACTTTAACTAGAAATGAAAATTCACCATTACTGCAGAAAATGAAGGCTATCTTTTTAGTCCAGGTTCAGCTAATAAATACTTTATAAATGTTTCATGACATACATTTGTGATCCTGCTGGAAATGCAATGGGGAAGAAGCAATATCAGAAGAACATGTTGGTAGCTTCAAATTGGGCTATTTGCATAATTCGAGTTTACAGAGTGCCGCTGCTCAAAGGCAAGGCCACTTGTATTTGGTGTGTGCCTGATTCTGACACTTAACAGGCTTTTGGGGCCCAGCAGCCAAAAATAACAGCAAAATAATACCTCTGAGGTGCATTATTCTTAAAATTATGTCAGAAAACAAACGAGCCTTTACCTTCAGGAAATAGAGATTCTGCTGAATACTGTCTGCCGTGATTGTCTACCCAGTTATTTCTATTTTGTCATGACACTGTTGAAAGAAAATGACAGAAGATTTTTAGTTTCTAAAGGCATTTTTCTCAGCACATAACAACCAAAGCACAAACTGTTTTATACATTTTAGTAGCAAAAGAGCTGTACATGAATGCCTTGCTCATGTTGTGAGTGTGATTTTCCAACTCCATTGGTAATGACTGGGAATCCTGTTTTAATGGAAGTTATCAGTGGATCACCTTTATTCTAGGCAGAAATAAGAGATCATCCCTCTGGCAGTTAGAACAGTTGCTCTTAAGGAAATGTTATACTAGGAAAACATTTAACGTCATTTTAGCCAAGTATTCCCCCATCAAATAACCCTCCCAAAAAGGCCAAAACCATTGAAATAGAGAGCCAAACTCGTGGAATTGGGAAACTCTTTGCGTGCTGCCAGCCCAGTGGCTGCAGATCACAGTGATCTCATGGATAAGGATGTAAGGCTCTTTTCTAAAAAGCAAAATGAACTTCAAAAGAATCCTGAAATGTTACTACTTTGTATATGTTTCTGAGGTAAAGTATCCACAGACATGTGACAAAATACAGCTTTCTTTCACGACACCATGATGTTTTTGTTCTAAATAGAATGGGACTGGAAGCTCTGGTAGAGTCTTACGCCTTCTGGAGACCTTCGCTGAGGACACTTACATTTGAAGATATACCTGGGATACCCAAACAAGGTAACGATCGTCTTTGTGTTCTTTCAAAATAAAAGTGCATGAAGATAAAGATTCACCCATAGTGCTTTATGCAAGTCTAGGTAAGTGTGACTTGCAGAGAAAAAGCAACCAACCAACACCAGTGCAGGCCATCACCTCTCATCAGAGTTATTCTAAGTTAGAAAACTAATGCTAACTTAAGCACTGTGGCAATAAAAATGTTAGGTTGGAAAGATAAATCAGATCATATGTGGAGGAGAATGCTGGTTATTTAAGGATGGAATAACCTATTCTTTGGCATTATGCTCTGGTTAGATACACAAGGTAGAGATCATTTATAGACGACTTCCGTTGTACACATCCAAACTCCAATGTAGGAATTACTTGTGTGTTTAAGAGAAAAAAAAAAGGAATGAGAGAAGAAATGACCTCTTAAATAATGAATAAATAGTAGCAAGCTTAATTGGGTTTCTTCCTTGGAAAGCCTTCTTGATTCTTAAAGACCTAAAAATTGTTCAGTAAAAGTCCCAACAAACTTTATCTGCATCCTAGAGCTTGAAAGAATGGACCTCCTCTCCATTTTGCTTTTTCCTGCTCCCCAGTCCATAACCTCTTGGTTTCCGCTTTCCCATCATACAGGTAGTGCTGTGAGGGAGAGGGATATTTAAATGGCCTGTTTGGACAGAGAGGGGAGTCTCTGTACTCTTTTCTGAGTTCCTTTATTTCCAGAGTACCCCAATACATATAGAAAACCTCTCACCCTTTTCCCAACTAAATCAGGCATACTGCTCCTGATTCTTCACATTTCCTGCTACCAAATTTACAAACATCCTACCTGCTTTCTTGATAATGTATTGCAAAGTCATTAAGCGTCTTCAGAGCAAAAATCCAGAAGATACAGAAATACACAGAAATTACTTTTGTCAATTTCTCCTTAGCCCACTCCTTTGAGAAATCTTGAGCATCAGTGCTTGATGTGGGCAATTAAAAAGGAGTTTTTGTGCCAAGTCATAGATATGTTGGATGAGGGTTGGCAGAGTTTTGGGTGGGGCATAGGGGTGAGGGACAGTCCTCATAAAAAAGGCCTGGAAAGTGAAGTCAGCATCAGACGTGAAATACCTTGTCAGACTGTGTAAGACTGAAAGGCACCTCACTAGGAAGTTAATCCATCTAGGAGACAGACCAGCTGTATTGCCCTGTTTGTATGTAGCAGCACTGTTTGAGAGCAGGGGAACTGCTGCCATGAGCTGCCTGCTTCCTTTTCTTCTGTTGCCTGAGGTTAAGGAGCTTGTTGAAGTTACTGTTGATGTTCAGAGGATGGGAACTGGGATCCTTGCAAAATCTTTAGTCGTCTATACCTTGCACAGTAGGGTGGTTTAGAGACTTGCTGAAAGAACCCATTAGAAATTTGTCCTGGTTATTAATGCTGGAAGTGCCCATCTTCAGGTAGCGGAGGTGTTGACGTAGATTTGAAGAAAAATAAGTATGCCTTGCACCAGGTTTTCTAGAATGTGACAGTGTCTCATGGTGCTTTGAGCTTGTGGTGTCCTATCAACAGAGCAAGAAGCAGCAGTCAGAGTTCACTAATAATGTATTTTTCTTTTTACTAGCTTACCTATGAGGAAAACCTGTTAACTTATTGACATTGTGTATCTCTTTGCAGCATCAAGCTGCATTCACAAACAGGAGAGTCTTCCTTGTTAAGTGCCTTCCACCTGGGAGACGGTGAAAGGTGCAAATTAGTTTTTCTACGTTCATTTTTCAGGGAGATACAATCTCTAAGAAAAGGAAGTGTTTCTTGCAGCTGGGAAGCTTTCAGTCCTAAGAAAAGGCTTCACCTGTAGCAAGCAGTGCATTTTCAGGAGCATTCAGCACTGGTATTTGTCATGTAAAGAGTTCTGATATCAGTAAATGAACAGTTTGCAGTTTGCTGCAAACCTAAACCTCCACCTACCTGTTCCAGAAATGAAGCAGCCATGCACAGTACTCAGCCTACGCTTTTCCTGAAGTTATTCTGAATTTTTTTTTCTCAAGTTTTTTTGGTTTGAAGTTGGAAGGTTTTTTTCTGAAGTTTTATTCTGAAATTTTGTTCTGAAGTTGTGAACTTCCCTGAACCTGTTGAACTGTGGGAGCCTCTATCATTTGAGTTAAGGAGCCTATTCCTGACAGTCAGGCACAGATTGCTTCAAATGCACTTGGGTGTACCAAGAGCATTGACAACACAAAATTTGTCATTTTGAAGGAGGCTTCCTGTGATGTGGTACGCACTTGGCTACATCTTAGCTGCCATGCAATTTCCTTCCAGTGTCAAATAAAGAGTAGTTAACATTTTGGGCAGGAGCTCTAAGTATTGAGTGATGGTTGCGAAAGCATAACTTACGTTCTCTTTCTTGGTCAGGTTGTTTCTTTAAAAATATGCATGTGCCATACACACACACACCCACACAGCCGCTGCACACGTATGTACAATATTTTTTGAATAAATTTGCGTCGTGTTTCATTTCGAGGGTTGTTATAAAAGACGAAGGTCTCGATCTGTTGCCTAGGAAGTGAACCTTTCCCAATGTGCTTCTTACATTGTAATATTCTCTTCCAGGAAACACAGGTTCCTCTACTTTACTCCAGGGATCTGGCAGTGGAGTGCCATCTACCCACCCTCACCTTTTACCGGGTTCCCCTTGCTCATCTCCAGCCTTCCACCTCAGTCCCAACACTAGCCAGCTCTGTAGCCTTGCTCCAGCTGACTACACAGCTTGTGCCCGCTCAGGCTTGACCCTGAACAGATACAGCACTTCTTTGGCTGAAACCTACAACAGGCTCACAAACCAAACCAGTGAGACGTTTGCACCCCCGAGGACTCCCTCCTATGTCGGTGTGTCGAGTAGCACAACTGTGAATATGTCTATGAGTGGCAACGATGGGGATGCATTCAGCTGCCCGCAGACTGGCTTATCTATGCAGATTTCAGGGATGTCTCCACAGCTCCAGTACATCATGCCATCCCCATCCAGCAATGCCTTCACCACTAATCAAACCCACCAAGGCTCCTACAACACGTTCAGACTGCACAGCCCCTGTGCGCTCTATGGATATAACTTTTCCACATCCCCTAAACTGGCTGCCAGTCCTGAGAAAATCGTTTCTTCCCAAGGAAGTTTCTTGGGGTCCTCGCCAAGTGGAACCATGACGGATCGGCAGATGTTGCCCCCTGTGGAAGGAGTGCACTTACTTAGCAGTGGGGGGCAGCAGAATTTCTTTGACTCTAGGACCCTAGGAAGCTTAACACTCTCGTCTTCTCAAGTGTCTGCACATATGGTTTGATGAAGCCTTTAAGTAAAAGTACAGTATGTTTGGTGTCTACAATGTATTTCTTTTGGAATATGAAAGGACACTCGATGTAGCTTGTAAAGTGTGTGTATATATAATATGAGAGGAAGTTTCACTGAATTTTTGACTTGTTTGTGGCCAGATTATTCTCCTATTTTGAGTTACACAGTTTGCTGCAGCGCAGACTGCTTTAGTTTTCTGGTATAATACACTTAGTTGTATAACACGTTGGGACATATGCAACAAATTAAGACTTCCTCCCCTTTCCCCCTCCTCTGTTCTAACCCCTTTAAAGAATGAAATGACACTTGGAGTATTAAACAACACAAACAAGCCCACTTACATTTCCTATAGTACTAGCGAGTTTCTTTAAAACATTCATACAATGATAAGCTGATGCACCAAAGGCATTTTACAAGTTTCTTCTCTGTTATAAGGGATATGAAGGGTATTTGGACTTTTAAGCATTAAGCATCAAGCATCCAGCCTAAAATAGAAGTTTAGCTAATGGATTATTTACAAAGTAAACGGAAAGATTAGTTTGCCTTCTCATGATATGCTGTTTTTAGCTTATCAACGGCACGGCATTCTCACTAGGATTTTTTTTTTTTTTTTCAGCATTAGTCTAGTTTTATGATTAGGTATTTGAATACAAATAATGCATATTCAAACTGTGGTCATAGGAGTAATTTAAACGAACAGCAGAAGCAGTGGCATTCCTTGGTACAGAATGAACTTCAGGGTACTTATTTTTGTCAAAGGAAGGACTTGATGCATTTTTTTCTCCATAAATATTGCCTTTAAGACATTTACTGGACAGTAGGATATTCTAATGTATCTTTGTTTTTGTATCTTTACTTTTTTAAAGGAAAATGCAGGTTTGATTTAGAAAAAAAGCAAGCAGAATGAGAAATTCCATTATTGGTTTTACCCACTTGTGTGTGTGTGTTGTGGTTTGGGTTTGGGTTTGGTTGGTTTTTTTTAATAAGGGCAAAAAGTCCTACATCCTCAGTATTTCATAAATACATTTCCTGTATCAATTAGGCAGATGACCCAGTTTGCCCGTAAGTGTTTCTGGAAGGAGAACTTTGTCGTAGCTGCCTCCCTTCTGCTCTGTTTCTCAATCAGTTTTTACCCTGGAATTGGAGACATTCCCTTCCTTCCCAGTTCTGGTTTTAAATGGCACTTGTAAGAATGCAGATCACAACGTGCTCCTGACCAGGCTTCTCCAGAGTGACAAGGATACGGGGAGAGACTTGTCACGGTGAAATATCTGCCTTCATCTGCACCTGCACAGCCCCGGTGTGCATCACTCCTGCTGCGAAAGCTGCCTCTCAGCTGCCCGCTTGTTGGAGCTGAACCATGGAGGTTGTGGAACAGATTTTAATGCTTGAGAGAACAGGTCGTCTTCAACAGTACGCTAAGCCTCCTTTATACTGTGCAGGTGATGTAAAGGCATTATAAAGTGGGTGCAGTGTAGTTAAAAATGCTTTCCTGGTCAGCGTTAAAGGAGAATAAGGCCTTTCAGATTTTACATTATTCTCTGTTAGATTTTTTTGGTGAAGGTGGATTGTCGTGTTTCTCAGGAGTTCCTATGTCTCTTCTGGCAAACAGTGGGCTTAACCACTCCCACTTCAAGAAAGACTCATTGCAGCTAATATTTCTTTGGTGGGATGGAGATAATCCATGCAGAAACAGCCCTCTCGCTATCTCCTCTTACCATTTGGGAATAGAAGAGAAACCACAGCAGTCTTTAAGCCTGTGCTTGGAGAAGGCTTTATTTCTATTAGTTACATATTTGTTTATGTTAGAGAAGACACATATAAAGTTCTCATTCAAAGCTGAAAAGACAAGAGGATGCAATTGAGGAGATGTGGGTTTGCTTCTTTGCTGTCTCAAACTTCCCAAGTGACCTTGGGCAATTCACTCAGCCTCTCTGTATCTAATGTCTTTTATTCTGTAAAATGTGATAATAGCACTTCTCTGCCTCACAGGAAAGGGTGACAGTACATTGAAGATGATCTGATGTACTGTGGACAGTACATTACAGATGAATGGCTAGGTAGTGTTCATATATGAGGATAACAAAGAGCATTCGTGTACTTCAGATCTGTCGCTAGTTTTGGCATTGCAGTGTCCTTTGAGGCAGACCTCCTAGCAAAGACCTGCAGTGCTAAAAACACTATTCAAAAACCTCATGCTAACGATTTGTGAAATGGTTCTGAGATGTGTAGAAGATGGGCAAATTTTCAGTTATGTAAATTGTCATAGCTCTGTTGGTTTAAATTAACAGGAAACGTGTGTATAGTTACCTGTTCTAGCCAAAACTTTGAAATGTTGCAGTTAGACAAATCTTTAAATGGGAAGAATGGTACAATTAATCTGTACTTGAAAAAGGATAATGATCCATGTCATCTTAAGGGCTGTGACTAGGTAGAAATGTGGAAGAGCTAAATCGTGCATGTTCCTATAAGGGGAGAAAAAAGGGTTGTGCATGGATGTTCATGGAAGTGCTCCTGGCAAGAGTATGTACTTTATAGTCTGGGAATTTTTTAGAACTGGTCTCTTATTTTTCCTCAAATTATTCTTATCATATAACCACACAATATTGTTTGAAACATGTGTGCCTTAAAATTTGAATCATATTGTAAATACTTACTGGTGTGTCATTGTGAAAAGACTAGCTTTTTATCAATATAGTAAATGTTATATATGCATTATATCTATAATTATATATCTGTATTTTACAACAATGCCACAGAAAATATATTAAAGTGTGTATTCAAACACTTTTTACTACATTTGGAAAATTGAGGGGCTTGGGCCTTTTTTTTTTTCTCTACAACTTAGCAAGACCAAAGGAAGTGACTCTGAGGTAAGCTCTGAAATTCAAAGATGTAGTACAACAAGCTGCAACAATCTAACTAGTCCCCAATTCTTACATGGTTCAGTTTATCCATCTGCTGTTGAACCTCTCTGTTATTTG
Organism: Haliaeetus leucocephalus; assembly: GCF_000737465.1. Lineage (NCBI taxonomy): Eukaryota > Metazoa > Chordata > Aves > Accipitriformes > Accipitridae > Haliaeetus > Haliaeetus leucocephalus. The sequence goes on from NW_010972631.1 coordinate 2,904,414, forward strand.
TATGCAAAGGTCACAACAGATGTTGGGTACAAGGAGATGCAGAGGCTGGTAGCAGAGCTGTAAGGTTTTTACGTGGGAAGAAGGGACTGAGCAGCTTGCTGGGCCGATTAGCCAGTGGTGGAGCCTTGCTGGTTCCTCATAGCCCGGCTCATCCCAGCTGCCCCATATCTGGGAGATCTGGGCCAGATCTGGGAATTTAGCACTTCCACGTGACCAGGTGCTCGAGTGGGAGCTCAGTACCCTGCATATTTTCTCTCTGTGCTCTTGCTTTGGTCGCTCTCTCTCTGTTCTGCTTATTCTAAATGCAAAAATCCGTTGATTCCTAAGGCACAATTGACAACCTCTGATCAGCTGGGTATACTGTTACTCAGCAATGAGCAACATTTCTCCCCCCAGAAATACTGTTATGCATAGTGGCCTTATTTCCTATTGTACTGCAATAAATGGTTCCATGTGATGTAGGGCACAGGGCCTGAAAATCTGATTACTTTAGAGACTAGGGTTTCATAGTCACTTAACACCAACATTGTTGCAAATGACCAGAATTAGTGCAAGAGAAGTAGGCACGAAATGCTTGATCATAAATATCAGGCCTTGAGAGAGAATGAAAGCTTCTGTTTTTAATAAGAGAAGAGCCGTTTTTGGAGTAGCACAATCAGACTCAGACAGCTCATTTCTGCTTCAACAGAGGACAAAAGGAGAAACTTTAAAATTGTGGACGGTGTTGGCATTAATGCTAGCAAGTCTATACTGTGAGCAGTTCAACAGGAGGAACTTAAATCATCATCAGAACTAGCTCACAGGTTCTGTGGATATATTCTTCCTGTAAAGGTGATGTATCTAATGAGTCTGTATAGAAATGTGTTTAAAAAGGCTGAAGAGTAGCTACTTCTAGAGGTTTATGTACCAACTTCACATGTGAAATTACTATTTTGTTGCACTCTTCAGAATATGCTGTCAAACTCTCATGACATCAATGTTTAAGTTTACTTCGAAGTCCAAGTCTTAATGTCAATAACTGCAATTTATCATAATGAGGTAATGGTTAGTGTTTGTGGGCTGGCTTTGCACTTCAGCTGACAAAATATATTGACTTGTCGGTTGAGCTCTTCATTAATGTGATCCTCAGATTCAATATTTCACCTTGTATTTGACACAAAGTTGTTGATATGTCAATTTAATATATGCAAAACTACAGGAAATGTTATGTTCCACCATATTCCTCAGTTTTCCAGTTAATTCAAAACACTGACATGCCAAGATGACACACACTTTAGGAAGTGATGACCTGCTTCATTAGTAAATAATATTTCTAGAGAATTCAGCTTGCTTTGAATGCTTTTTGTCAGTTCTGTTATGTTCATGCTCTGAAAAGGTGTTTGTTACCCAAAAAAGCAGAAGTCCTATGCAGTCACCGCTTACTGTTGCAAAGCAGTGTTGGCCATAGAACTAGCTCAGATAGATTGGTGCCCAGAGCCCAGACAAGAGTGGTTCCAGCAAATGAGAATCTGAATCTTCTGGACATACTTGGAGAAAGATACGGGCCTGAATTAGTGATAGTTTTATCTGTTGTTTATACTAAATCTGAATCTGCTTCATCTGAAAAGGCTAAAACTAAAGCTTTGTACCGTAATTTTCTAGGTCTTTCCTTGCCAAACATAACCTGCTGCAGGCTGGCTGAAAGCCTGTCCCTTCTTGAAATAGCGTCACTGTTCCAGTTGCTCCCCACCTTTAGGCTCTTGGCTTGCAGAAGTACCAGACAGGTTTGCAGGGGAAGAGGTCAGTACTTGCTCCACTGTTCGTTGTTGCCCTAAAGTACACTTCTATAGCAAAGACTCATTACCCACGGTGAAGTAAATAATCTGACTAAGTGTCAGCCGTGATGTTTGTCTCAATTTTAGAATTTAAAGTCCATAAAGTAAACATTTTTAAGAAGCATCAGTGAATCAGAACATCAGTATTGCTATCAGGAAAATCCAAATACTGTGGGCAAATAGAAACGCTCTCCTGAAATTTATTTGCCTGTCGCCTTCTGTTCAGAGGTTTATGACCCTTAAATAGTTAGTATCTTGCATCTTCCACTCCACCAGAGTGAACATTAAACCTCCAGGAGCTGGATACATTTCCAAATTTTTCCTTTGTGGCCTTTCTAAACGTTGGCGGTAACATCCAGATTTCAAAACAAGCACTCAGCCTCCAATTCTGCAGCAGGGAATGGCAGGAGAAGTGGAGATAGTACAAATGGACCCTGCAGTCCCACCATGCGCTTTTGAAGTGTCACAGGTGCTGTGACAGCACCCACCATGTATAGTTCTATCTAAATATATCTCAGTGCACCTCTCACAGGAGTCTGTACCCTAAAAGGAGAACTGACATCAAAGGCTAGTCAAGAAGGATAAAGCATGATGTGAAAATGCTTGTGCTACCTGAAAGCTGGACTATTGCAGTGAATGTGAAGTGTAGCCCCCGCACAGACTTAACCTACACCAGCACTGCAGCCACTTTGACTGTGCTGTGCACTTACATTCATTTGCACACCACTGGGTTTTACTTGGATGCTATAATGTAGAGCCAAGAGTGAATTTAGAGCGTATTGGAGGAAACCTGGACTCCACTGTGGCCAGTGGTGATGTTGCCACTGACTTGAGCTTTATGAATACCACATTTTCAGACCCTAAGCCATCGCCCTTTCTGTTGCTGAGTGCTTTACCCATGCAGCAGCTGTAGTCATACTGTTTTCAGGGATGGTCTTCTGGCCCTTTGGGGTGTTTTTCAGGTGGATAACCGGCTTTTTGCGTTCCACATGCTCATATATTGTTTTTAAATTTGTGCTTCTGCAGTTTTTGAGCCACAGTCTGTCTCACGCTGAAAGATAAGACAAGTCTGGAACTCGGTGCTCCCTCCCCCAGAAGCCTTGCCGATGGATAGTGTATTCCCTTCCACTGCAGATAATGGACTATATATTTCCCACAATGTTTTTATTGTATTTCACAGAGAAAAGTAATAAAAATAGAGGCTGTATCACAATCAAAGCAGTGTTTCCATTCCTCAGGCAATATTTTTCACTAACCCAAAGGAAAACACCTCCCCACCCTTTCCTGGTTACTATACTCAGTATATGGTTCTCAGTAAGAAGAAAACCAGATGCCATATTTAAATGTAAGATGGCAGAAACCAGAAAACCAGAAAAATGGGTCCCAATTCAGGGAAATATTCCTGCATAGTCTTTGTATTCTTTGAAGTGCAATATGGACGCTAATGTTTCCAGAGACATCCGCAAAGACTCTTTGATATATCACCAAGTAGATCGCTGTTTGTGTATGATAAATGCCTTGTTGACATAGTGTGCGCTACAGATTACCTGTCCCGTACTCAGGCGGGGCCTTCTCAGTGCCACACAAAGATGTGCAAGCAAATGCCGTTTATGTGGTTCTAGTAATCCTACACAGAAGTGTAGCTTCGCAAGTGTTAAACAGACCCCACAGCTATGTTAAGAGACCAGTTCTCAGGGAGAACCGGTTACGTGCCAAGCCTATGCAATCTAGTCATCTTCGTGGTGGTAATTAAATAGCATCTTACAATGAATATAAAAGCAATTAATCTAAGCAGGCATTTATTTCACTTTGCTATAACTGAAAAGGATATATTAATTTCCTGAACATTCTGGGAGAGGAAGGGGACCAAATGTCTGGGGGCTGTAGTATTGAATGTTTCAGCCCCAACGGGGTTTTTTTTTTGTGGAAAGAGGGAAGCGTTGGAAAACAAAATTTAAATGAAGAGAAGGCAAATGAAGTGTGGTCTATGAGCAAGGAACCTTTAGACATCAAAATATACCATTGCAAATGTCTAAAAATGGTCTGTCTAGTGTCACGTCCTTGCATTCAGCAAAGGACAGAACTGTTACATTAAGGAGTGAAGTGATCCATGATACCTTTAACTTATGAAATGTTGGGTAGAATGAAGGCCTTTGTTTGGTAAGTTAAAGGCTGAACTACTTAAAATAATCTAAGGTTGAATGTCTGCCATTCTAAGTCTTTAACATTCTGTTCTTTTTTATTTTATTTTTTTTTCTTTTTGAAACATACTATTAGCAAAGATGAGATGATGCTTAAAAATTTCCAGCCAGATGTGTCTCCAAACATTCCCAGAGATGAAGGATATTCAAATGTAGTTTGGATTCAACCCATTATATAGATAAGTTTGTTTTATAGCTGGCCGCAGCTGTGAAGTTTGGATTCAGATCTGTAAGTCCCCTAAACTTTGAAGACTGTAGTCAAATCTGTGGTTTTGGATTTGAATCTCCAGTTGCTTGCTGCGTCAGACTGTCATTCACATCTGTTACACCGACAGCTCAGTGCAAAACTCTGATACCAGTTTCAGACTCTGCAAAGTTGAACCTCAGAAAGGCCACTTCTCAAGCACACTGTTACATATGAGCAGCGACAGCCCCTTATTGCAGGTCTGTAGGTTAACAACTCTCTACATGCCATCTAATGGCCATCGGTGACCCACCACAGAGCACTGGCTGGTGGGTCACAGGTTGTTGTCTCCTGCCCTGCGAAATATGCTTTACATACTTCCTTCATATTATGTTTCTGTGTAAGCGACTGCTGTAGCTTCCCACAGGGATATTACATGATCCTGTGTGGAAGGAGAGAGGGTTGGCGTAATTGCAAATAGGATGAAAGCTGGTCCTTGAGGCACTCTCTGAGGGCTTATCTATACAGTATGGTTGCTGAGAAATAAACTAGGAGGTGAATTTACAACACCTCAGCTCCACAGGTGGGCACTCTTAACATGCAGTAAGCAAGTGGAAGGTACTCCGTGTGGAAAATAAGAGGGAAAATACTCCACACAAGCAATGTTCCCGTGAGGACACAGTGCTGTGAGGCTGAGGTCCTGCAGTTTCCCTCTCTTGTTTGCTCTACAGGCAGACCTTAAGACTTCAGCCACACTGTAAAAAATAACAACCCACAAATGTCTATCTGGGAGGGTGTCACTGGTTGTCACCATGGCACAGACAGCCTCACCAACTGCAGTGACAGAGCCACCCATGGTAAATGCTGGACAACTCTTCTGACCTGTTAATAGTTGGCAGACTATTTGATGACAGTTGCAAGAATCTGATGCACAGCAGTATCCTTTACAGCAGTTTAATCTTTGTCATCAAATCCCCCAGCAGCCATGATTAATAGCAGCACTTGAGCTTGTTTTGAAAGTTGTATATTTGGCAGCTATGAACTTTGATCTATGGTTTCGCTTTAAAGAATCATTATGACACAAACTTTTCCTGTAATCCTTCCATCTAATTAAACCACACACAAATACTATGTGGGGAAATATGATGCTATTGATATAAGCTGTGTGTTTATTACAATATTTTAGGCACTTTATTAAAGTGGATAGTTGTTCCCAGCAAGATAGTAGCTCCCCCAAAACAATAACATCACCCAGAAAGAATATATAAGAGAATTTCCCAAGGCCAAATTCGATTAGAAACTTTCTTTGTTGATTAGCACTGTGCCCTTGAACTCATTAAGGGCTCAGATGTTTTAACCTGAGCTAAAATTACTAGCACTTAATGAATCCAGCCTACTAATGTGTACTTTTCCACAAAAAGTTTGCCTTTGTTCCAGATAGTCAAGGGACTTCAATGTCTAACATGATAGTATTTGTCCTCCTGTAGTAGGTTGTTCAGTATTTGGGTACAATTTAATGGGGAAGTTTTCAAAGATCCAAGAAAATTTATTTTCATATAAATATTTTAGACCATGAAACACCCATCTTTTTGTAGCTGAATCAACAGTAAACCAGACATTTCTTGCTGGACTCTATCCTGCTATACACCCTGTAGTGAAATTCCCATCAGGTACATAAAGGTCATTTTTTCAAGCCTAGAATATGAACTGTGGATCAGAGTCCCAGCAGTGTTTTCTTCCAGGGCTAAGGTGCAGGGCTGCATAGTCTAGACTGAGTTGACTTGCTTGTGTATTGCATCTTCATGACCCCGGCATTCGTGCAGAAGAGGGTTCCTTCCTCTAGAGCAAACTGCTCAGGTTGTGAGCAGCAGTTTTATGGAGCTACCTGGAACCTATGGAGTTTCTCCTAATTGGCCCAAAGTGTGATCTGGGTGCCACAAAACAGAGATAAAACAGAGAGGTGTAAGTCACCATCTTGAGGTTCCTGCTGCTGCCAGGTCCATGAGTGTTTATATTTGCTGATCACCATCTTTTCCATATTTTCTGGGTAGACTTTCAGCCAGCTGGCTTTTGCCTAAAACATGACTCCTGTCAGTCCTGGTTAAGTCCAGTGACCATGGTTTCTGAGTCAGTTGGAAAGCAGACAAAGTACCAAGTAAAATAATTTTCCCAAATTGTCTCACAAATTTCCAGAGACTTCATATAAATGTAGAACAGCTGAGGCAATATGAGTGATCCCTTAGGGAATTCACAGCTGAGCGCCCTCAAGCAGAGGGAATAGCTGCCCATCACCACACTCTGGACTTGATCAGAAAGGAGTGAAACAGAACTGCTCTAATGCAATTCCATCTCCTCGTGCCAGGTTCTCCAGTCTTGGTATTAATCCCCTGTGACGAGCTGTGTCCAAGGCTACCACAAGACTAAGCAGAATTAGCAGGGACATTTGTCATGTGTCTGCTGTCATGAGGGAGGCTGGATCAGTGGCCAGAAATGGCCTTGACCTAACCTGCTCCTGAATAGCTGGATGCAAGTTACTTGAGCTGTTGTCCTTTCTTTAGTGGCTCTTCTTTAAAAAGCAAAACTTGCTCAGGTGTCCTGGAATCCCTCGTACATCTGCACAACCAGGGCTTTGCGTGACAGTCGCTGGCTGGGCAGAGTGGAGGTGTCACACTATTCTCAACGGCCCCAAAGTCTTGAGGGTAGATATAGGATCAAAATGTATTTCATATGCAACTGGAATAAAGTTTTGTATAAAGAGGTTATAAAACCTCATAAGGACTTTTTACTAGATCAAGGGCCGCCTCTTGTTCTTATTGAACTCAATGGGAATTTTGCTACTGACTTCAAAGGAAGTTGAAAGGAGGCATGAGGGGTTGATTTCCACTACTACATGTGTGCTTCTGCACACCAAATTTGCATCTGGAAAGACTGTTTTAGTTGTTTTTTGTTGCTGTAGTTGTGGTGTTTTTTGCTACTTGAGAGTTTGTATAAGCACAAGATCTGCTACATGCAGATTGTCTACACACAAGCAAATAGCTTATTTCTGTTGTGCAAAACTATATGTATACTACACATTGCATGCATGCAACATACACAATGAAAAAAGGATGCACTTGACTACCTCATCTGAGTGGCATCATTCTCCTGGGAGATCAAAATCTCTCCTAATCTCTTCCTAATGACTGCTGAAGCAGGTTTTGCATTTATCACTGTCAGCTGTATAAAACCAAATCAAATATAAATGAATCCTTTGCAGTTCTTTTCCCAGGCTGCAAAATGGAAAGCTTCAGCTTCGATTCCATAAGCAGGCATAGAGCAGCCTTAAGACCAGATTCGAGAATCCAAACAGTTGTCAAAATGGTTTGGAACTTTAATTTAAACCACTTCTGAGTGCATACTTTTCCATTCTTTCTCTGCAGCAATTTGCAGAGGATGAGATTTATCAACTACACCCAAACACACTACTTTAGGCAAGAGGGCTTCTTACACAGGAGTATAACTTAAAACTTCAGTGGTTCAGAAACAGGCATGAAGTTGTTAGAATGGGGGCACAATTTAAAAAGTAGTGATTCAGTATGAACAAGGGAGTGACCTTGGAAATACCTGGCAGTTCCGTACAAACCTTGTGTGCACTAGAGGCTCCCTGGGGCCTAAGCAAAATCAGATTGAACTCATTTCTGTGTCAGTAATAACATATTCTCTCTGCTTTACAGCTGATTGAGACCTTGCTGCTGATAATTTTCTTTTAAGGATGATTTCATAAGCTGTAGATCTTCATGTTAGGATACACTCCTGCATTGAGTGCTTCAGTAATTACCATCCCATTCTTGATATTTACACACTCTTTATGAATCTAGATAATGCTACTATTTCATAGATTTTTATATACTTCAGATATTAGAAAGCATTATGATAGCCTTCATCAGTGATCTTGTAACCAAGCCATATGTATTTAATTCCTTCAACCTTCTCTTGTGAGAAGATGCCAGGGAGACCAGAAGGCAAGTTGAGACAGCATCTGCATCCCTGAGTAAGGATGTAACAGAAAGCAGAGTGGTTGCGTCCTCTCAGCCTCTCAAAAGAAAAATGCTCTGCTTGCTCCTCCCCTCCTGCATGACTCTTTTTCTGGATTACTCAAACCATGGGCATGGAGTAGAAGATTGCTGAAGCTTCATAGAAGATGACTACTGCTAAATTGGAGAGAGTTCAAGGACCAATATGAGGCGTGTAGGGGGATGCTGACTGTGTGGATACGGAGAGTAGCAAGTAGGGAGGCTTGGTGAAAGCCTACGCAACCTTGTGGTAAAGAGTTTGGGTAGTCCCATAAAGCATTAGCACCTGGTTGCTGATGAGAACAAATCCAGTTTTCTGAGCTGACTGATGTTTCTTTCCTCTTCATGAAAAATAAGTACTTAAGATCTCACACTCTGAAGCTAACCCAGTCAACTTTTCAGAATAGGTTTAATACATTTTGTTGTATTTGAGGTCAAAGGGCTTTGCTGCAGCTGCAGCTCAGCCAAATAATCTGGACCTGTTGCAGGACTTACTAGTCAGAGCTCTGATTTGTGTCAGGTGTATGTTCAAACCAGATGTGACAGGGATACTTTCTGGTGTTGAAAGCTAGGGAAGGTGTCCCACACTTCCTGGGAGCTTAGCCTTGGGCAATATATACTGAATAAAATAGATTTAAAAGGCAGACAATAAAAAAGTGACATTGGAAACTGAGTTATAATTCATCTAATAAACAGAAACATCTTATACCATGGTTGTGGTTGTGCCTAGTGTTGATTTTTTTATGCTTTCTGTAAGGCTTGCTTTATGTCCAGGATTAGCTTTTCAACATCCAGGAGTGATAAGGGCTTTTGAAGGGATCTAGGTAGCTAGCCATAAGATAAAGGGCACAGAGCAGCTACTAGATTTCTTTTCATTAAAGCAAACATAGCTACCAAAGCTGAGAAAGACAGTGTCCTGGAGACAAGCATGGACACAGAAGCCCGATTTGGAGATCCACATCTTTTAAAAGGTGGAGTTTGGACTAAGAAGTCTTTATGGTTGAAGGAAATGAGTAGACTGAAGGGATATCTGTGCATATAAATCATCGATACACAGAAGTTGGAGCTCATGGTATCACAACTGGGCTAGGCTTGCCTGTCAACTCAGACAACCCGCAGTGTGGGGTGAACAGGTAAGGACATAGCACGGATCCTCATCACCCATTTTGACCTGATAGGAAGATGTTTCAACCAGAGTGCTTCATGCCATTTTGTCATAGGAATTTATGCCCATAGGTCCTGGTGGGACCTCGTAGATCCTCACTTTGCATTGACAACAGTGTTTCAGTGTAAAATAATCAGTGACTGAGAATACTCTGATGGACAGTTTCATTGCGACAATTAACAGGAATTTTCTCACATCGCTGTGTTAGACTGTTTTTTAAAGTGGTTCAGGCCACTTGCTCTTCACTGAGAGTCCAATACTGCACCCTGTTTCCCTAAATGTCAACAAAAAGGAGGAAGTGTGTGAAATACCTATATGTAACTGCCTGCTCCTTAGAAACCCAGAATACACTCTGCTTATGTAAAAGCACAGCACAGCTCTCTTCAATAAGCAAAACGACAACACATGTATTTAAATATCAGAGCCTGAATGGAGTCTGCTTCTTTTCCCACACCTCTGTAAAATCAAAGTTTGAAACCCTGTAGGAGCTCTTTTAAAATACCCTGGCTTCCTTGCTGCAGACCATATGTTGTTTCAAAAACCAGGACTGCAAACTCGAATAATTGCATGACTTGCATTCTATCACTGTAGACTGTGCTCCGCTGGCTTCAACTGGCACGGTTTGGTAGCTGTTACAGATGCCACAATTCATTGCTTTGAAGTCTGCACATTAAAAAAAAAGTGTGGGGGGGGAAAGCTTTCAAAAGATTTGCCTGACTTTCTGTTATGAATAAGTCGACATTTCGCAACATCTGTCATAGTCCCTGCCACTTCAGCTTCCTTCTGCTCAGGCTTATGTGTTTTATGTTAATACTGGAGCAGCTGTGGATTCACGCTCTGAGCGAGGTGCAGCAGAGCGGTAAGGGCAGGTAACTGCTCTCTCTGAGGCTCAGGCCACGAGGTGTTGTCTTGCTCCTGCTGACAAGAGGTAGGGAGCAGAGAGAGCATGGCTATTGCAGTAATATCTGTCTGGGAATAAATTGTCATTATAATGGTCTGCAACAGCCTGTCCTTGTGGAAGAGGCTCAGATCATCCCTGAGGAGTCTGCAGGTACCCCAAACCACTTCCCAGCACTGCTCAGGCATTTGCCCCTTCTCTAGTGCTCTGAACAAGGTGTGATGGACAGTTGTGGCTTAGGTCACTGGGCTGCAGCTGAGCTTCTCCTTTTCTTGCTGTTTGGAGGCTCAGGGCAGTGAATCCACGCTCTGCTCAGCCCCTCATTGTGACTAGTTCAAGTGTTACCATCAGAGGAAATAAGCCTTCCCTGTGCTGTTTCTTTGGTTATTGATTTTCATATTCCTAGATGCAATCTGTATAACCTCATTCAGCTGTTAAATGACAGGACTCAGAGAGAAAAGCATGTCCCAGGTGGACTTGCTACCAGCCTGTTTTAATAAGTTTTTGAAAATAAATATTGCCAGTAGGAGAAAGCAGTGCTATCAGTGATGATTAAGCTTTAACTATTAAAGCACTCGAGCACTAAGAAAAAGCACCTTCACTTTAGCAACTTCAGCTGGTTCCCCAATATGATATCATTTTGTGCGCAGTACAATTTCCCCATTAAAAAAAGTGATACTAACCCCTCCTTGGCATGTTACTAGCAGGGTTCCTCGCATAGTGCTCATGCCCAGGGAGGTGCCCTGGCTGTCTGCAGCGCCCTGGCTATGCCGAATGTTGGTTCTTTCATTCAGGCTCTACGTGGAATAATTCCACCCGGGTTGTTTTCAGGTTTGAATTTGGAGGCTGGAATTCATCACCTCGGAGGCTGCTTCCCCCGATTCAGTGGTGTGTTCGATCACAAGCATCTGTAATCCCTGTAATCCATTTCACCCTGCTCGCCTTTTGCATGGAGGATGGGAAGAGAAACGGTCTGACTCCATAAAAGCATGTAACACTGCCTGTGACCCTGCTTAAAAGCCAGAGGAAGGTGTCCTTGAAGCTATTAAGAGGAACTATGTGACAGCTCTTTACACTATTATTTTAAGTATCAGCTTCAGCTTCCTTATTCATTTCCAGTGTATTTTTGTTTTGTTTTGTTTTTATTTGGTAATAATATCCTGAGCACGGCACTCATCTGGTTTAGCTGAGGTGGTGCTACTGAGGTGGGGTTCCCCCCCTCCTCTATACTGTTGGTCTGTTTTATAGAACATGGGAAAAGGGTCAGGGCAAACATAATTAAAATGCCAGCACATGAGCAGATTTTGTCCACATGTTCTTAAGATCTTGTTGTTCTCGGGTTTGCTGTTTCTATGCACCAGGTGTTAAGACCAAGTTATGTTAAAGGGGTTTCATATTAAAAAAGTATATTTGATGTGGTATATTATTAGCTGGCAGCAGTGCTGTCTCATCCTAGTGAGGTAAAATCGAAAATTTTTGCATAGCACTGCACTTTGCAATCTTTTGCAATGAGAAGCATCTAGGTCTTGGAAAAGTGAATTCATTTCAGCAGATACTGCTTTGTCTCTCCCCTGTCAGCCATGATTTGGGAGGGTTTCTAAATCTTTGCCACTTGAAATCCCATTGAGCTGAAACTTGCCCAAAAAACTGTCAGCCTTGTTGCTTTTTTTTCTTTAACATGCTGTTCATTACTTCCATATACCTTCTCCCACAAATAAAAAGTGGTAAAAAAAAAGGAAACAAAGGACTTTTTAAAAAAACTACTAAAAGACAGATTTCTAACTGGTGGTGATTTACAATCTTTGCAAACAATTAGGCTTCAGTGAACACAGAGATTTTTTTTATTTTGATGATTAACATTGTTAAAGAAAAATATTTTGAAGCCTTGAGATATTGATGTTTGAAAAAATTAATTAGAACCATGCTGTGTTTTTCATAAGGATGTGATTGTCTATCGTGATGCTTGCAAAAGTTCAGATTTAAAATTGAAAAACATTTATCCAGGATCCCTTGTTTAACTAAGAATCAATGTAAGAGGCAAGCATGAATGGAAAAGTAGTTAGAGGTAGAAGGGAACATTTTTCTCATGTAAAATCCTTGAGCAGAAACCACCTTTGCTCTTGCTCCTGCCCTTTTTAGTTAACAAGATGCCTAAACTGGAGGTCAAAGTGACACACAAAAGTGATCCTCTGAACAACCTGGGTTAAGGCTCAGCTGCACCACTGTCGTTATCTTTCCTGCACCTTCTAGGACACCTTCAGTGGCAGAATTTGGGGGGTGGGAGGAAGGCAGGAATGAGGATGGAACAATGTAGAAATAGAGTGAAACATGACTATATCATACATGCATGAATATACCATGCCTGGGTCATGTCATTTTTGTACAAAGGCAGCCTGGGAAACGTGAACTGAGCAGCTACCGTTTATCAAAGACTGGAGTCTGCACATACACAGGCTTTATGCATATTCTTCATAGATATCTACAATGCATGAACTGGTTGTCTAGTTACTACATTAGAGACCATGGCAGAAAATTGAAACTTCTAGGTTTCCATTCCTCTTTTTTCCTCAAAGAAGGCATGTAATTTAGGTCAGATAAATTACTTTCTACAAGCACCGCTAACTCTCCCAGAATTACAAAGGGGACCTAGGGAGCCCAGCACACATGTAGCAAGATGTCTGTAATTAGGTGGGACGAATCTTATCTAAAATCACTGCGCTAATGACTCTGACTTCCCCTGAGTCTCCTTGCATATGTACAGACATCATGTTCGACACATGGCAGCCCTTGTGCACACACACGTAACTGCTTCTCATTTGTCCAAGATTTGCTCCTTCCAGCCATGTGGTTTCTTTGGAAAAGGAAGCGCTTTTCTATTAATGCTTTGCAAGGTGCTATCTGTTAGGCAGAGTGACATTTATACCTGTGCCTGGAGCAGCACCCTCTGAACTTGGCAGGACTGGACATGAGCCCTTTCTGTTTCTCTTCATGAAGTGACACTTGGGAACGTTTTGCTCTCAGTGCTGGAGGTGCACAACTGTTTGGAAATCTAAAACCTTAGTATTTTGAACATCAGCTGAGGGCTAATTCTTCCGGCACTGCAAAATAATACTGGCAACACAATTTAGCTGTCTCTGTTCTTAAAGCAGGCCTTGACTCTTGCTGGTACTCCATGCTTCTTTACAGACCTGAGAGCAGAGAAGATCCGTAATTTCAGCAGTTAAAATGCCTTTCCTTTGTCAAAGACCTCAAAGAGCCGTAGTATAACTAAAAATTGGGCATGGGCCAGTATCTCCCTCTCTTTCTTGCCTTTTCCTTAAACAAAAAATTGAGCTATACCTCCATACTGACACAAAGTTGTGTTGTTATCAATATCAGAGTAGATAACATAAAGTGGATAGTTGTTATTTCACTTGGTGTAACTCATTAGCAGTAAAACAGGCCTGTATATTTACTTATCTACGCTGAAATAAACACATTGTAGCAGTTGTGACTGTTATAGTTAAGACTGAAGTGAAACTTCTCATTACAGTTTCCACTTTTATATCTAATTATAATGTTCTTAATCTCATACCAACTTTTCTTGGCTGAAACATTGTATTTGCACTCATTTGAGAAAAGCATTCATGGTTTTATCAGTCATGAGTAATGTAGTCATTTCTATTTCATACCAATATCCACACAATCTTGCCTTCATATTATATATATTATGTTTACTTATATAACTTGTTATTATTTTATGTAAGTACATATACATATTTACACATATGTACACAAACACGTAAACTGATAAGGAAAAATATTTCAGCATTAGGCTTTCAAAGAATTATGAAGTTAGAACAGAGTGAAACGTTCACAATGAAACTTAAAACTTTACTGGCTATAAGATTTCATTACTAACACAAAACTCAGTCCAATACTTTGCTCAGGCCAGGGTCAACTTATTTTTAGCAGGAGGGATGGTCATGTAGTTAAAATACAAGTGAGAGTAAGGTTTGATTTTCAACACAAAAACTTCACACTGCTGAGTAGCTTCTAAAAAGAGAAAAAAAAGGAACAAGGTCTGTTTATTGACAAGAATGAAACCTTTCTAAATTCAGTGCAAAAACTTTGGATTTGCCTTGATCTGTGGTGTATATGGGAAGGATCTATATGTTTGCTTCTTGTTGTTTCTTCCACTGCACAGTATCACTACTTTATTCTTCTACTGACATTGCAGGGGAGAGGTAGGTGTGAAATAGCTCATCCATGCACTAGCCAGGAGTATTTCTTTAGATACAGATGTTGGCGTGGTTAGATTCTGCATCCTCCCTCCTTTCCCATGTGAGTGTGTTCGTGCCAGTGAGAAGGTTTTCAGAGAAGAAGGGGTGTTAATGCACACACAGCTGCACCAAGTTCCTGAATAATCATCTTGGAAACAGCTCTGCAGTTTCAGGAGTCATCTCCTCAGGCAGGAGGCAGGAGTGCTTCCTATTTTAGTCAGCCGCAGAGCCGGAGGTGTGAATGAAGAGAAAAGTTCTTGCAATAATAGTCACAACACACAGTTAGCATGAGCAAATCTCACAACCAACATACATTTACATGATCATTTGCTGCAGGGATCAACTCCGAATAACAAATTAATTTCTAAACTTTATTTGTAAGTGGGATTTCTAGATATCTAGAAACAAAAAGTGGGTATAAATAAAGTAGGTCTTAGAAAGATTAAAAACAGAAAGGGGAAAAGCAAGTGGGTTTTCCCCTGTTAATTGCTTCACACTCTTCACTAAATAATTTATTGTTATAAAAAAAGATATCTCAAGCTAATAAAACTACATAAAAGTTGATGACTTTGCTGATAGATCTTATATGTGAGAGAAGTTGAGAAGGGAGAATGAGTCAGTATCTCTGTCATGCAATAGGGTTTCAAAACATTCATCATCAGGAATTAGGTTCTTGCATCTCTGAAGCTGTTACACAAGTCTCTGACATTTTCCTCATAAGGATTTTTGAAAAATATATACACACATTGAAATTTTACACCTGCCATCGGTTCCCTCCCCTGTGTGCTGGGGAAAACAATACATTGTGAGCAGAGACATTTTAAAGTCCTTTTATGGAAAGACCATCGTGCCCAGTATTGTGCTAATATTTTCTTAATCTAAGCAGATGTTTGAACAAAGTTGTAAGACTGCAGCATCCGCGGCTGCTGGGAATTGCCCTGTTCCAAGGCAGAATCATGGAAAGTTGCCATAAGGAATTATTCCTCCGTGAAAATGAAGCATAGGTTTGGAGGTGACAGACTACCCCTGAGGAGAAACAAGGAACCCCTGGAGAAGTTCTTTTCTTTGGCAGTTGGCTTTATATGGGTTAGAAGCCCCCCTGGGTCTTCTGCAATTGTTCCAATGGGTGGGAAACACAGTTAACATTTAGGAAAAGCAATTTTTGACTGCCAAAACTGCAGTGTCTGACAGTTTTGCATCCAAGCAGAACTGATGAAAATCCAAATATTTGTGGATTTTGCTTCAGATGCAAATATTTTGTATAGCTTCAATCCCAAATTGAAGTCCCAATGGAATTTTGATTAAAACTCCTGATATTCATACTTCAGTGTTTCTCTCATTTCAAATAATGTCAAGCTGAATATTTCTTAATAACTTTCTGAGTGGATATACATGTCAAAAATATTTTAGCCTAGTACATGTTTATAACGTGGTATGTGTTATTTTCAAAGCTGGCTTCAGTGAGATTTTTTATGCAGGGTGTGTTTTATGGCCAAAATAACAAGCAGAAAATATGATTATTTGCCAGGAGGTATGATTCAAAGAACCAAACCACACACTTCTTGGCCTTGGGTCAATCGTGCTATCAAGTGCCTTATACAAAATCAAACTCTGGAGCAAAAAAAGTCACAGTTTAAAACAACAGTCAAGCTTGTGATGCCGTTTGGATTAGCAGAAAGGATATTGCCAAGGCTGAGTAAGTATCACTGTCTTCTGTAGCTAAGTAGACACAGTGGGCACGGCAGAGCTGATCACTGGAAGGAGAATTATGCGTGACGTGATCTCAATTTTTAAAAACTATGTCTGTATTTTGCTTAATATATTCAGTGATTACAGATATGAGCCTTCATATTAGTTCTTTGAAGCACACAGATCAGGAAGGTTCAGCAGTTTTGTCCTTCTTGAAAATCCAGAAAACTTTCAGCAAGGTTCCCTCACCAATGCCTGCTAGAGAAACTAAGCTGCCATGGGATGAGAACCAAAACTCTGACATGACTAAATAACTGATTAAAAGGTAGGAAAGAAAAGGTTAGGAATGAAAGGTGGGGGGAAGTCATGAGTGAAATCCTGCAGGACCTGTGTTCTGGTCTGTGCTGCTCAACGTGTTCATAAGTGATATGGAAAAAGGAGTGAATAATGAGGTGACAAGGTACACTGATGATAGTAAGTTATTTAGGGTGGTAAGGACAAGGGCCTCTTCATGGTCAAAGAAGGACCTGACAAGATTAAGTAACTATGTGAATGATATTTGACGTAGGTAAATGTAATAATGCATAAAAGAAAGAATAGTTCTAGTTTTACCTATTCAATGGTGGGTCCCAAGATCTGCTGCTGCGTCTTTCATGAATCTTTGCGTGACAATACGCACTTCCACAGAGACACCATCTCAATGTGCAGAAGCAGTGAAGAAAATAAATCAGATGTTAGGCACTGGTAGGAAACAGAGGATAAAAAGTACATATGATTATGCCACCATACAGCCTGCGGTGGTGGTGTCTGGAACGGTGCAGGCAGTTTTGGCCTCTCTGCCCCCACAAGGCTGTAACAGAGCTGGAAAAAGGTCTGGCGAAGAAAAGCTGTCAAAGTAGGACACAGCTTCTGTGAGGAGTGACTGAGGAGAGCAGGAGACACCTGACAAGAGATACAGTACTGCTCTCCAAAACCATGCTTCTCATACAGAAGGCAACCCACTGTCTCTTCCAACACAAAGCCAGTCAAAACAGAGCAATGAGACCTTGTATGAAACTAATGGGTGGCAAGTGTGAAAGAAACAAAGGAAACACTTCCTCCGTAAAGCAACAGTAAACTGTGGAACACCTCGTGACTGGATAATTTGAATGCTAACAGTTACTTGGGTTGAAAAACCTAGTGGAAAAAGAAATTAAACAAAACCCTACTGAAGGCATGTAAACACAAAAAAAGCAGTTCCAGACTAGAATACTCCCTAAACTCCAAATAACTGGGGACTGAGGTTGTATTTTGGGGAAATATTGCTGGAGGCTTGCCCTGCTCTTGCTGCCTTCCCTAGATACCTGCTACTGACACTCTCGGAGACAGGCCACTCAGCTAGATGGACCTCCAGTACGGCCCAGTCGAACTACATTTGTATTCTTGTATTTGCAACTCATGATCTATGTTAGCTTGGTTACACCTCAGTGGACAAGTGAACTTTTAACTAGGAAAAGTAAAAATGCTCCCCTCCTCCCCAAACTGACAAAAACCCAACAAGTGTTTCTGGTGTAATTTTTGTATAAGTTTAGCTGAATAATGATTTAAAATCAGAAAATGGTTTGATGGTCACAAATGTTTCCTTGAGCATTTGAATTTCGCATGGAAAAACAAAGACAACTAGTGTGAATCCTTCCCTCCATGCTCAATAAACTCACCTTTGTGTTTCTCTTCTGCACCAAATCACTCCAGTGTTTTTAATCCTGCTCTTAGAAAAGCAGCAGGAATACTTCCATGGGTCACTGTAAAAACTTTTGGTTTTTTCCATTTTCTGTTTTCTACTAAAATAAAATCATCTTATATGTCAAACTGGTTTGAGACACACTGTTTAGTCACATCATAGAAAGCTACATTAAGGCATTAGTTGGGCAATATTCCTTATCCAATCTTTCTACAAGCCTCTCCCCTGTATGAAAAGAACTTGACCTGGCAATCACAGAGCACACAGGAATGACTCAGTCCTGGAGAGTGTACAACAAACAGGAATAGCAGCACTGCCATCAATCCTGACAAAAATAAGAAATTCACAGTCGTTGAAATGACAGACATGAACCTGTTCTTGCAGAAGAGATAACAACACTACCAACCAGAAAGAAGAGCAGCAAGAGCACTGTTGCTAAATACAAGGGGATTTTTGACAGGCTGTGATGATAAGGGGTTCTCAGCTGGCAGGCAGACAGAATGCATCCCTGCAGAACATCTTTAAGTCAGGGGATGCCTGTTAGCCAAAGTGCATGCAAAGGAATAGTGTGATGCAAAACAGGAGTGAAAGATAGAACTCATGTGGCAGAAACCATCACCAGGGATAGAAATTTTAAAAAGTAACAGCCTTGCACCACTGTGAAGTCTGTACTTGAACTTTTCCTAGCCAAAGTTGCCTGCTGCAACAGAATCTATTCCCGACACTTCTGATGTTCTGTGTTTATGCTAACTGTGCCATCAGTCACAGAAAAACTCAAAAATTATTAGGAAATCCTGGGTTATGAAGCTCCGCTCCACCAGTTCTAATTTGACTGTCGTCAATGGGAGACATTTGCACTTAGTATTTTTTCAGCTGCAAATGCCTTTTGTTGAAACTAAACATAATCCAATACCATTTTCTTTGGGTTGTTGCTTGGAGAAAAAAATAGGATATTTTGCTTTTTCCTTCTGTCTTAAAATGAGAAAGTAAGTTGAAGATCTCAATATCTTTCAATATAAGAAAGAGAGAGAGAGAAGGAAAAGAAAGACTACTACCAGTAACTACTTCCTTCTCAGTTCTAACAATGATTATTTAAGATCTAGAAAATGTGTTAACTGTGAGATTCCCCTAAAGCTCTGTCTCTCTAGCTTATCACAAAGAAATTACAAGGTCACTTAATTACAATTTAGGGGGAACATAGCTCTGTTAAGAGAAAGATACAAATGTACAGCATCCTTCAATGACTGGAAGCCCAAGAAAAACAATCTGAAAGACGGGAACCTAATTGACCATTGAAATAACCAATGTGATAAAGGTTTTCTTCCAGGAAATTTTAAGCCAAGCTAGGTATTTAGCTAGAACACACATTTGTTTCAGTGCAAGCTCTTGAGCTTCAAGCAAAAATTCAGTCAGGAAAATCCTGTATCATTGAGGGCCTGAAAAGCAATGTATTCCTTTTATAGGTAGAGAAAGGTAGGATGCCTAAGGTGAGTCACACTTATGACTGAGAATTGGCACCCAGCCTGGCAGAATCAGCTGTTAAATGGGCTTTTTGGGAGTGCTCAGGGGTCTCAGGCAGTGCAAACATCAATCTGAAGCCCACATTTTCAAAAGCCCTTGGCGGTAGCTTGAGTACTCCTCAGGCCAGAGGTTCCAAATAAGGAACTCCAGCTTTGTGCCAATCCTTTTCTGTTTCAGAGATCAGCTCACCCTGACAATATCTGATCTCCTCTTTTTCAGACACCACAAGGGCAACCTTCTGTGCACACCCAGACATCAGCTTGATCAAACTGAAATGAAGAACTTCTGAACTTTTAGTCAGTTCCTCACCTAGCAGAGAAATGACAATGTCCTGTCTGAAAGGATGGATTTGACCAGATACCAGTGTCTTTTTCCATTTTTCTCCGCCCCCCCTCCCCCCGACAGCCTCTGGTTTACCATTTCCAAGAACCTACTTTGGCTTCTGGAAGAGCTCTGTTTTGCCACATAGCAGCAACAGGAAATAATATGTAATAGGTTTACAATTATAATAATTCCCAATTTTGCATTGCAAGACCAAATGGGGGGCAATAGTGACTTATATATGGTCCTAAATTGTGTCTCTTTGGTCTGGTGATCTATGCAAGGTGAATTTACTGAGGTATGGTCTGTCCTGTATTGGAAGAATACCTAATTAGAATAAACTGCTACAGCTGGTTTTAGATAGCTCTTCTCCTTGCCTCTCTGTAAAGAAATCTTGAGGACAGGCAAATTGAGAATATACTGCAAAATTCTTGCCTTGAAAAACAAAACATTTAAAGCAAATTTATCTGAAAAAAGCACTGGGAGATGCCACAGAGCTCTTCTGATGTGAGCTCCTTGGGCTCCCAGACATCAACTCTTTTTACTTCGGCATTTATCAGTAGCTGAATCTTCCATAACTCTTAGGAGTTCATTCTTCCACTTCCCATCCAAAAAATAATAGAAAAAAAGAAACTGTTCAGAAAAAGATTATGACACAGGCTTCCCACCATCACAGCTATGTGCTGGCTTCAGCAGGGCTGCTGGTTGTTGCACTTAAAGCACGCTGACATTTGCTGATGCCTCTGTGAACAACTGGCATGATTTGTGATCTGCTCTTTGGGCAGGTGAATGGCAGGCGAATGCAGGCAGTGCACTTCGCTGGTGGGTGCCTGTCCTCGCAATCTGAATCCCTGGCTGATATAAGAGAGCCAGTGTATTGCCATTTCTGCTCTTTTGGCTGCTGATACCACCACCACCTTAGTTATTTATTTTTAGCTGAGACTGAGAGGAAAGCGGCAAAGCAAGTTACCCAGCAGATTCACATACAGTTTTCTACCAGACTGTTGGAGTTTGTCATGCTCAATATCACCTGTGGATTGCTATCTTGCAACGTAAGAAAGGAAGGGAGGAATGAAAGAAAGACATAGGATATTGGAAGCAACACCACCACATATGACCTTTCAGATTCAGGTTCTGATCCTCTGCACTGTTACACTAATGTATAAGCAAAGTGCATTTACATTTCATTCACATTCATCACACATGACTGGAGAATGTAGTCATTCATTTTCAACAAGGTTATTTTGCATGCAATTGCCATCCTTGGCCAGAACTTTTCATGTGTGGGAATAAAAACACCAAAACCAAAGAAAGGCAGGACAAACAGAAAAAGACACGAACATGTGCCCTGCCCAGCTTCATGGCCTGTGTTTTCTTTAGCACTTGTCAAGATGAAGAGGAGACTTTGAGTCATGTTCCTGCAAATCTGCAAAATGCTGTTGAATTCACTGAATCTGGGTCAAATTGTGGGATTCTACATGCCATGAGATGACTGAAGCTCACAAACATTGGCTCAGTTTCAGAGTCTCAGAGCATGAAATATAGAAGTATGCCTAGTCATATTAGGAACAAGCTTCTAAGGACAATCTGAAAGTACACAACAAGCCGAACTCTTGCTGGGAAGGGAGTCACTATTTCCTCCTTACTGTTCTGGTGCAAGCCCTGAAATGGCTGAAGTCTCTGGGAGTAGGAAGCTTGCTATTGACATCTATTGATGAAGAGGGAGAAAAGCAGCTCAGGCTGGCCTGAGAGCACCATGTATCCGGATGGATAGGGCCGGGAGCCCTTTGTGAGCATCTGCTGGTAAACAAAGGGAAGCGGCTGAAACAGCCCAAACTTATTTTCGTCTTTTTTTGTGGCCTCATTTGCTAAAAGTGTTTCTGGGTAGGGATCTATTCTGAGAATCCGTTTTACTTCATAAGAATTAGACTCAAAGATCAGACCATAAAACCCTACTATTTACAGCTAGCTATGTGGATATAATGTTTTGTCCTGTATGCCATTCAGTTTTTATCGTCTTTATCCTAAAACATTATACAATGCAGTACCACATCTTTGCCTTTTTCTACCAGAAATTCAAATCATTTAATAACCAGCATTGTGATTCCACAGCACTTACAGTGTTGTCATATAATGGCTATGTACATACATAAATCCAAGCTTTCATTGTGTGTACACACTACATGACCGTGGGATCATTTTCACATGTAGTTATTTGCTATAGTTCCCTCATTACTGTCTAAGCGTGGTTTTAGTTCATTTGCCAATTTTTCAGCTTTTCAAGAAGAAATGTAGGCAGGAGTTACCATCAGGTTCCCATTTCTAGTGATTCAGTTTGTCCTATGTCATAAAACTCTTTGATACACATAAATATGCTTTCACATGCATGCAAAGAATTGTTTTCAAAGTACAGCATGGTCCCACAGACGAGGAAAACTGCCTGAACATGCTTCCAAACACGGACCGAACACAGTCCTGCTGGGTTTGACTGCAGCTTTTCACAAGTTAATAAAGTTGTATCCACTTACACCAGGTCTGAATTTAGCCCTAGCTTTCTTGAAAAGAATAAACAAATCCCAACAACAGCAGCGAAACCAAGCTTGAATGTATTAAACAGCTATTTAAACTGTTAAACAATATGGGCTTTCTTGTGCATCAGCAGGGAGCTAAGCTTGCCCCAACAACACTCTGTGATGGATGGCGGTGCACTCGTGTCAGCTCAGCTGGCAGGTCCAGCACCTTTAAGGAGGGTCATGCATCTTTCCCGGTATGTACCGGTTCGTACTAGGCTTGGAAAAGTTCAGAGGTAGAAAGCAAGCTTCTCAGATCATAAGAAGGAAGGCTTTCATTTTTGCCCTTTAATTGTACAGATCCTGAGGTAGCAGGGCAGTGCACTTCACCTAAACTCAAGAAGAGCACCAATAAAAGACAAGGTAAGAAAGAGATGCAGGGGGATATGTGCAATTAGCAAGTCCACAGAGCTGCCAGAAGCCCAGCTTTTTCTCTGACTCCTACTCCTAGTCTTTTTTCTTTTCTGCATCTAATGAAGTTTCTCCAGTTTTCCAATGCTAAATAATAAGGAATAAGTACCAACAGCACAACAGAAGCCCTCTCCTGAAACTCTTACAGCAGATTTTGGGAAGACTCTTAAATCTACACAAATCCTAACATGAAGACAATGGTAAGCCCCACTCATCATATTCATCCTAGGTTTTTTCCACTTCAATCTTCCACCTCACACAGGGCCATGTGGTTGCTTTAGTCAGCAAAGCAAACTGTGTGGGTAAATTAGGATGCTAAAAGCACAAAATAGTTAAACCACCCCACCTCTTCTGTGAATCACAATTGGCAAAGTAAGGACATTCAAATACAAAATTGTTTCGTTTTGTATGAATCAAAATACAAATTTGGAAAATCACAAGCATCAAGTTATATTTTGTCTTACTGTGAAACCTTCAGATCTCCTTGAAGTCATGAGGAACTATCCTCTCTGAAAAGTAGACATATATGTTTAGAGGTACTCTGAAGAGGTGCTGCATTGTAATGTAGGCAGAAGTTGACAAACTCCTTACGTCCTCCCAATCCCCTCTGTGAACACCAGCTGCTTTATGTATAGACAGAAATATATGTTTCTGTCTATATATGTTATAACTAGACAGTGAAATTGGACTAAAGTACTTGGGCCACCTATGCTTTTGGATGCAGCACTGAAATTCAAATGTCCTATGTTTAATCCATTAGCAGAAGAAGATAACTGCCTTTTTATTAAAACTTGGCAATCTGTTTCATATTAATATAAACACTGAGAAGAAGAGTATAAATTCTTAGTAAGCAGTGCTCCAAATGTACATTTGATTAAAATGATGCATCTTCAGAGAAGTAGACTGTATTTATATATTTTGGATGGAATGCTGGTATTTTTTGGCAGGCCCACACATAGAATTTGCATGTTAATATGCTAGTATGGATATGCTCTTTTTAAGTAGCACACATCAGAACTCATATTGTTTTCTTTTGAGTCCCTACCACAACACCACTGACTGTAGGAGGTAGATGAGGCTTTTAAGAGAACCTGTTGAGTTTCACAACTTCTAAAACTCATTAACCACCAGCCCCTGTAAAATTTCATAACATCTGAAACATTTAACACCCATGCCCATGAGAATGGAAACCTAGGAAGGGGTAAGGAAAAATGACTCAGGCATGTCTATCAACTAAATCTATAGATAAATTCACAATACTTTTCATTGTCATTCATGCTACTGGCCAAGCAAAAGAAAAACATACTCGGAGACTGACAGATTTCATCTAATGGCATGTTTACGAGGCATGACTTTTTAGTTTTATTAATCTTTCTCCTTAAAACTCTGAAGTTTTATACTTGGAGTTCATTTGTTGTTTCTGAAGACAAGAGGATTCCAGAAATTTAAAAACCCAGAGTATAGATGTATATTATAGCTTTCTCCAGAATCCACTGCAAGATACTAAGCACAGCCCTGTTTTAATTTTCTTTCTTATTTGCTCAGATTTTCAGTAATAATAATAGTAACAACAAAAATACTACTAGCTACCCACAGATCATTTCCATGTAGTCTTGGCCAAAAGAGATTTTTTGATTGTGCTCCTTAAAAAAATAATACTTAAAAACCTCAAAATGTTCCCCCATGTGCTTCAGACGGAAATGCTGGAAATGGCTAGCCTTAAAAATAGTAGAGCAAGATTCACTTTGTAGGGTAAGATTTGCCCATCAAGACAGATCTGAAGAAAAGTTAGATATATGCAGAATTAAGGTATGAAATTGGCTACTTCCTGCAGGTGCCTCGGAACTTTTCTGCTTTTGAACAACGTCACCCATACCAGTGAAGTTCATGATCATATGGCCATTACTTTGGCGTGCTGGCAGGAGCACGTGCTTCATTTTGCAGTTCCAGGTACCCAACCTGAGTGAGTGTTACACAGCAAAAGTCAGCACTGGGCACTTCTTACAGGCACACTAGTATCTTCCACTCCAAGACATTGTTAGGAACAACATCTGAGTCTAGAAAGTATAGTTGGTTAAAGGCAAACAGTAAAATTTCTGAAAGTAGGACAGGAGAAGGAAAGGAAGTCCTCAGTATGGCCTTTATGGCCTCAAGTTGCAGCAAGGGAGATTTAGGTTAGATATTAGGAAAAATTTCTTTACTGAGAGGGTTGTCAGTCATTAGAATAGGCTGCCCAGGGAAGTGGTTGGGTCACCATCCCTGGAGGTATTCAAAAAGCATGTAGATGGGGTACTCCATGACATGGTTTAGTGGGCATGGATGATGGCTGGACTCGATGATCTTAAAGGTCTTTTCCAACCTAAATGATTCTGTGATTCTCTGATTCTATATATTCAAGGGATAAATGGAATGAAAATTTTTCTTACATGTGCATGCAATTTCCAATTACTTCAGCCACACCTGAAAGGGTTCTATTTAAGAGCTAGATATAATAAAATATCTAGGTGCTTGTAAATTAAGTGCCAGAATTTAAAGAGGAATCCAGCCCCATAGTCAGGTACAGAAATTTGTCCAGTGGGAGAGAGAGGTGCACAATGCTCAGTGGTTACAATTCCTTCTATTCAGAAAGTAAGTGCCTGGCTGGGGGCTGCAAGGAGTCACCTATGGCCACCTGCATACCTGGCATCCTCTCACACAGACAGTTCCACAAACGCAGTACCTGAAAAAACAGGCAGCATCTGCCAGCCCTGCCTGTCTTTTGGTACCATTCAAGTATTACAGCCCTTGTTCCTGAAGTAGAAAATTGAATGGAAGGTTCAGTGCCCTGCTCAGTCTTCGTGAGCTCAAATTTCCATCTCCCAGGAAAGCATCCTAATCACAAATAGAGAGGTGCCGTATAAATATGAACAGCTTCTGAGTGAGAGGAATGGAGATTTTGGACCTTAATCTGCTTGACTCAGGCCATGATTCATATGTCATTGAAGGAGAGGGGGAGAAATTAACCCAAAGTTCCTCATCCAGCAAGGGCCTATGCACATTTCTGGCCATATGTGGGTGCTGCTTGAGTATCTGGGGTCAGACTGGAGCAGGAAGGAAAGACGATGGGGCTCTTCAGGGTCCTCCCACAAAATTACTTCTGTCCCTGTGAGATGTCAGAATGAATTGCCGCTCGCGGTAGATTGTGCAGCTGTTCAAACTATGATTGTGCTGCCCTCTGGGTGCTGGGAGCTTGGCTCTCTCTCACTCTGAACATGCCTCTGAGCAAGAAATTCCCAGATAATAGTGGTTAGATAACACACCAAAGTAGCCAATACTATTTTTTTAAAAGGTTTTATCCCTCTTCCCCTCCCTTAGTCTTGTGGTTGACATCTTAGATATTGAGACGCTTGGGGCAGGGCCCACGTGGTCCTATTTTTAGAATGTACCCAGCACATTAGAGGCCTGATGCAAGCCAAATATGTTATTATAAGTCAGTATTGGAAAAAGGGTGTTGTTAAGAGCAATGCACTTCTGAGGTTGCCAAGCAGGCTGTGGGGACTGCTGGACGGTACACAGCAGATTTACCTCCTCCTGCCCAAATGCCTTCTTCCATGTTTCAGAAGCTAGGAAAGTGGCCACTCCACTGAAGATACTTGCTGCATGACTTCATGCCTGTGAAACTTCATCAGAGTGTTTACCTACTTCCATCTCCTCAAGGTTGGAACAAAAGGGATCACTGGCTTCTTCTTAGTATTTCTTCCTTCTTCTCAACATCCTGGCAACTACAAATTAATTTTCTGTGTCCCCTTTATGCAGTCCCAGCCTCTGTTTAATGACAGTTGGTGAGGGAAGTTGCTTCAAAGATTGCTTCATGAATTTAGTTCCTTCTGAATTTCCACAACAATGACCCAAAAGCTTTCCTTTCTGTAGGGTTCGGCGTTCGGAAGATCTCGCGATGTTACGGAAAGTTAGAGGGTTAGTCGCAGCCTTATGATGTGTCTGTAATCCCACCTACCCTTGTTACTATAAAAGGAATTGACTGCGCAATAAAAGGCGGAAGTTGGCGCTTACACTGTGTGTGTTATCTGTCTCTTTCCCTGGTCTGGGGGGTGATCAGTGATCTAATCGTGGCACCTTGATATGCGGCGAACGCTACACCTTTCTTCAACAAACTCATTTTAGACTAATGTAAACCCTCTCTCAACTAGGTAAATGTATTTATTTTTTTAAACAAGCCCTTTTCACTAAGATTTTATGAATTCTATCAGTCAATATATGTATTGATAGATATCTTGATTTTCTATGTATCGAAAACTTCTGACACAGCTCTGAGTGTTCATGATACAGAAGACTATTAAAGATCTTTTCCAGGCCTCCCTTGTAACCTTATCGCGCAAACAATGTTTTCTATTCTGTGCTTAGATAAATTGCAGAAAGCATACCTGTGACACTTTGGAAAAGAAGCAAGAACTTTTAACAAGAACACTTTTAATTTCTGATCTGCATGTTTGTGCCAGAAGAGATTTACAGAGCTGGAGGCTTTCCAGTCAGCAGGGACTATCTACGTAGAAGAGGAGAGTAAACAGAATTGCCGTTTACACCTCTCAAGGACGTTACTCTCTGAAGTCTGTAAGGTACAATAATGTACTTCCAATTTTTCCTCCCATTCCAAGTCCCATTTAGAAATCAAAGGAAAAAAATCCAACAAATAATATTAATTTATAACTATAAACCTCTGACATAGAAACATAGACATAGACACACTTTTCGTTTGTGGTATCTACCCTTATGTGTCTATTTGCTGTTTCTCTTCACACTTCATAAGAAGATATGCAAAGCTTTATTTGGATAACTAGTGTTGCTGATTTAAATGCACTGGTCTCAGGACTATGTTCATTTTTATTTCTATCTCATTTAATACCCCTTACACTAGTATTCTAAAATATCTAAGCTTGTATGTATATATTGCATGTTTTATCCAGCAATTGCAGGTCTCTGATCTACTTTTACCATGTAGATCTGCGATACATTACATCTGAAATATTATTGTGTGAAGAGGAAAGCCAGTGAAAGGCACTCAAATTAGTTCTCATTTCTCTGTAGTTTATTGTTGTTTGTGTAGTTCATCAAGAAACAGCCACTTCTCAAGTAAGGGACTAGGAACTGATTATAAAGCTGCATAGGGATATTTCTATAAGTGTTGAAACAGTATCTTAAAGTCACTCTACAAAAAAAGGAAAATAAGATTTTTAAAACATTTACTTCCAAGAAATACAGATTAGTCCATAGAATTTTCTATGTATTTATTACTACTGCTCCACACTTCTGATGGATATGATGGCCACAGCCAATGGAATATGTAAGAGCTTCTCAAGGAATGGTGTGTAAGCCTAGTGTATTTCTGTGGTAAGAGCTTTTTAGCTTTCTTTCTTTGAAATATTTTATATTTTAAAAAAATGTAGATGATATCCCAAGGCAAAGTCAGTGCTGCACTGTGTATACTGGAATAGATCACAGTGTAAATACAGGAAAAATGAAAATAAAATTCCAGCTGAAATACTTGTCCAGGAATAGTCTACCCAGATTTAAAGGTTACAAAAAGCCAAACCCAAAGAAGTCTTTTCAACACTAATCTTATTTTCAAATTATTAATGTCTTTCCAATAATAACATTGGTTTAAAAATAATAATAATTTTTACCATCCCCTAAGTGCCAGGAATCAAACTCTTTGGGATATTCATTTTTAGTTCCTAAGTGACACATGACAAGATAATATTACCTTCCAAGATTTTCTGTGCCTGGGATGGGGGCTCAAATGGGTCTGCGTTCTCCAGACCTTTGAGAGTTGTCTCTGGGATGTGCCAAAAGCTTGTTACTCACTGTTGTTTCTGTTAGATACTGCTACTTATTGCCACTGTTTAAATAGGTCATTAGCAAATAATAGAGGTAAAGTAGGAAGAAAAGGCAGGCTAGATGTGGGGTCAGGAGTAAATATGCACCTTGGAGAACATCCACCATGACTTTTTTTCCTTGTAAATAGAAGATATATAGTTTCCTTATAAAACGTGTCTGGGCTTTGCTGCCCAGATTCACTGTGAAACAATGGGAGACTCTCAGAGTTGGTATTTTTGGGAACAGGGATGGCACTGGCAGGAACCAGTGGGGATGTGGGTTGTTACAAAGCCGCACGTGACCTCCATGTGTATGGACATGACCTTACAAGAAATCCTTGAAAGCTGCCTTGCTTGTGCATACTTTTCTGGGCAGCAAAAGCAGGGAATAAATGCATTACCCTTGTCAAAGGTGAGAAACCTTAACAAGGAAGTCCTCTTGGAGTGAAGACTTGGAAAAATCCTTCCTGTGGATTTTGCAGCAAAACTTTTAGTTACTCAATGACTGATTCCAAAGCTACGGAAGCAGCTTTTCTTGGCTGCAATTAAAGCAAGCCAAATTTCACCAGGAATTAGTTGGGCTTATGGTATTTTCGAGAATTGCAGTTACGTGGAGAGGAAATTCACATACATCCTTGTGAAACAATACCCCGGGTGGAAATCATAAAGAAGTAAAAGTAGAGAAAATCTACTGAAAATGCTGATTCCTTCTACAGTAAGCACTATTACTTGTGGGGTTTTTGTTTTTAAATATCATGGTCATACTTGTGATTTCAGAGTGAACGGTGACTCCTATTGTGAAGATCAGAAAATAAATGAGTAATCAGACATCTTCAGAGGAATTATGATTAATTAGCAGCAAGAGCCTGATTTTTGAAGGACTGTTGATTTTCTGTTCTTTAGCTCTGTGTGTTCAACTATAAAGCTTTGAAGTGCTGCTGAACAGAACCCCAGTTTGGTGTATTTTGGTGCATTTTATCTTTACATAAAAATCTTAAATGACCTTGTTTTCTCCGGGTGCTGGTACTTCTAGAATGTATAGAAATAAGCTCCTCTTTGCCACCCAGGCAGACAGTTGCTGTGCTGACCTGCCAGTCAAACTGAACGGGCTGCCCTGAAAGCTGAGGAAATTCATTACAGTTTGGACACTTGTGCAGTGTCAAGTGATCTCAGTTCCTGAGGCTGGAGATGATGTGAGGAGTGATTAGCACGGCACTTGTCCAAGACACAGCAAGGGTTATGGCCGTCCTTATGGTCAGCAACTGCACAAATATGAAACAGGCTGGGTTTGTGGAAGTAGGTTTCCACAAATTATTTGAAGTGTGGGGCTACCTCCTATCTCTATTTATTATTCCAGTTCTTGGTGTAGCACTGATGAAAAACTCTGTTTACTTTAAGCTGTTCCCATTATCGGGACAGCGTTATAGGCATTTTTCCCCAGCGCTGCTTCCGCAGTAAAGCGCTGGCAAATGTGACATTATGACAACCTTGTTTAGAAATATCCAGCTTAAGATGAGGAGCTGTATTTGTTCTCTAAACGTCTCAGCGTTTTAAAAAACAAACTTGCATGTCTGTCGCCTTCTGGGCCTAAACACTCCCGCCATAGGATCTAAGGCAAATAAATATTTGTCCGTTTTGTGTCAGGGGCTGGGCGAGGCAGGGAGCAGAGAGGACCGGCGGAGGGCAGGGCTGGCAGACCCAGCCTGCCGTGGCCCCTCTCGACATGGCCCTGAGATTCGGGAGAGCAGTTCCCCAGAGCCCCAGATGAGAGCTCCTCTCTGGGATCCCCTTCGTGACAGGTCACTGACCGGCCTGGTGTGCTCGGGCCCCTGCTATTGTTATGAGCAATACCATCGGCAGATGAAGACGTACAAAGAAACCCATTTAGACAGGCTTTATTGCTCCAGTCGTCTGGCGTGCCCTCCTCCCCCCGATCGCGATAGGCTTGGCAGCCAGAAAAAAAGGAGGTTCAGAGAGATTTTACTGGTTTGTTGTCACTGTCAATAAGTAATAGCTCTGTTTTTAATAGCCAGCCTCTGGGTAGCGCAACCTCCACCCGCTGGCCGGCAGACATCTAAGCAAGCGCTTTTCATGGAGGCAGCAGATGGATGACTATATATTACATAACCTGCCGCTGCCAAGTCCTGTGCAGTTCCATGTGTGACGCTTTAAGCAAAGTTTCAAATAAGCCTGTGAAATGTGCACACTTGCAGATTCGGGTCTGGCTGTAAATTCTGCCAGATGGTTGCCGTGCCCTACCCCGAGCAGCGCCGCTCTGCACGGCGCAGAACTGCACCCAGCGTGGCTGCGGAGGCACCCCAGGCCTCGCCGGGGAGATGGCCATGTCTGGGCCTCGTGGGGGAGACAGCCGCACGTGGGTCTTGCTGGGGAGACGGCCACATCTGGACCTCTCCAGGATACAGCTGCACGCCAGCCTTTCTGAGGAGAAGGCCGTGTGGGGGTGTCGCTGAGGAGATGGCCGTGTTTAGGCTTTGCCCTGGGGAAGGCTGGTCCAGCTGGTGGAGAAGCTGAGGAGAAGCCGTGCGTGGCTGAGAGACCACTTGGCAAGGGAACGGTCCCCCAGGGCAACAGGAGGGAAGAGAGAGTGGCAGGGCAGGGATGGGGATTTTCTCGAGGGGCACTCCTTGTCTGCTCAGAAAGGGGCATGCAGCTCTCCGGGGGAGGAAGGAAAATGAATATTGCTTCAGGCCCTGCCTGAACCCTTGGTCACTGGAAAGCCTGTCGCAGCAGCCTGCGTAACAAGGGCTATCTGTCTGCTGGGGACTACCAGCTCCCTGACTAGCAAGAGCGGTGTGAGGGCTTCAGCAAAGACGGGAGCCTAGGCGTAAGCGCTGCAGATGTGGCAGGGTTGAATATCTCTTGATTAAAATAATTAATAAATCACATCTCAGAAAGAAAAATTTTAATTTAAAGTATTGTGTAGATGTATGTTAGTGCTGCAGACGTACCTGATGATAATACCTAGATCTTACAGAGTCTTTAGATATCAAAATAGTTTATGAAGGAAGGCAGAGGGAAGCTGGCAGGAGGGGACTTTTCAGAGAAGCCCTGGCAGCCCTGTCACTGCAGTAGGATGACTGCTCCTCGAACGATGAGCCGTAACAGCTGTGGGCTCAGAAGTGACTACACGCTCGGTTTGATGGCAGCCCTACCTACTGAATGGGAAAGCGGTCTTGTGCTGTTCTCCGAGTTCCAGGCAGGTGCTATAACTTGTCTTGGAGGCACATAAAGTACTCAGATACCATGCTCAGGCTGGTGATAGAGGAACATGAACAAACAAACAAACAAGTTCAGCTAATGTACAGGACAGAAGCTTGGCTACCAAGTCATGCTGGATCATGACTGCAGCATCATACAGCAGAGAGTTCTGCATGTGGGTGTTTTAATGGGGATACAAATGAGTGACTCACCCAGTGCTCTGTGTTGTAAGTCTCTAGATCATGAACATGGCATAGCTCAGTTTCCAGCTAAGAAACACTTCATTCGGCAGTTAAGTGAGTTGTTATCTGGCAGTCATTATATCTGTGATTTACAAGGAACATACAGATCTGCATTACCAGTGTCAGAGACCACCAATATAAAATACAGCAAATGGGATTTTTATCTTTCAGCACACAGCAAGAGTGGGTGCATGAGCCACACTTTTCAGGCTGCATGTAATCAATCTAACGTAAGACATTATCTCCAAAACAGAAGACTAAACTTAGGACTGCTTTACATGACTTCTTACCTTTAAATATATTTGACAATCTGCTCCCCCAGTATCTTACAAGTTCTCTGTGGCCACTACAAGATGTTCATCACCAGCATGAAATGGTTACTGATTCAAAGTGAAGCTATTATGTCAAAGGAGTCTGCTGACAGGCTAAGGAGCAAACACTTAACAAAAATCAAAGTCCATTTCTATTTTGTGTTTTAAATCAGCTTCAACAATCTCTCAAGATGAGAAAAATGTGCACAGACTAGAAAAGCAGGCAAGGAGTGAATGAATATTTCACACACAACAGAGACAAGGAAACTGCAAAAAATGGAAAGTTTAAAAAAAAAACTGAGAATTTAGCAGTGACAGTGTATCTTTCATATTTTGCAGAGTTATTTTGTAACAAGAAAGAATCTGAGAGTGGGAAAAGAAAACAGAATGTCTTAAACTTTGCATCTGGAGTAGATATGGGTATCCTTAAAGCAAATAATTTCTAGGGCTGGTTTTCAGAAAGTACAAAGCTTCTTAATTGTATTCAGGAAACCGTCATTAGAGTAAAATTTGGACCAACACTGCTCTCCCTCAGTTTCAGAGCATATGAACAATCAGGAGACTCTCAGACCTGCTGGGCACCCTCAGTGGGAAGTGAGAACTCAAGACCTAATGACACTTGGATCATTTCATTCACTTAGGTGGGCTCCAATCTGGCAAGCACTTAGGATGTAATGATTAGGGCTGTGTAAACAAATGGAAAATTATAGCTTTGCTATTATTTAATAATTTTTCCTCAAAAGGAAGCTTGAAAAAACCCACCCTGAATAAAACATTTAGTTTAAATCAAACAAAATCTCAGGTACATGCAAGTAAGCTATGGGAAACAAGTAAACTATAGGAAACAAATTGGGTAAAAGTCAGAATAATTATTATCTCTTTCTTTTCTACAAAAATCAAGCCAGGAAAAATATTTTCACAGACAAAGCTATTCAACATTCCCCACCCAAACTTGCAAATAGACTTGGGATGACCAAACCCACATGTTCTGGGGTTCCCTGAAGGTTTTTTTCCCCTGTTCTTGTGCCTAACTTTGCATATACAGACAGTTTTCTTGAATGCAGTGGGACTATTCCTACCTAAAAAAAAATGCCAAGTATTTGCAGTATGCAGCCTTTACATGTGTGTTACAACCTATGCTGAGAATTTAGAGTCCATTTTGTTGCGAGTAATCGTATGGATATTAAGAGGAGAATTTTACATGAACTTTGCCTTCTGGTTTTACTGTGTTAATTGATAATAAATGTTCTGTGTTTGCCAACATGGTAGGACAAACTCAGAAGCAAATGGATGTAAACTGGGGATGAATTTTGGTGTATATGTTTATGTCTCACCCAGATTTCTAAAAATGTGTAGTGTCAGAGCAGGAAATTAATGTGTCCTATGATCTCAGTGTTGTGTATTTATAACTTGGGTTAAAGGTGACATCATAAACCTTCAGAAAGTCCTTGTATACAGAAAAAACAATGAGGGGGAGAAGACTGCTGACCTCTCATTCACATCAAGAACACTCAACCATAAAATCAAAGGTTGGTATCAGTAATTTCTGTAAGTCAGAAGTTTCCTTATGTGGTGAATCTATGATGAGAAATGCGTTGCTCCTGTCTTGGTGATAAGGGGTTTGACTGCTAAAATCCCTTTCAAATGTGGGGATTTGGGATTTGATGCTATTATAAATAGTCCTTTCTGCAAAAACTAGGGAAGGAGAAATGGAAGAAGAAAATAGAGTTTCTTCCCAATTTGTCCCACATAGGTAAGACAAAGGGCAATTTCTTTTCTGCCTTTCAAGGGGATGGGCGGTGGGACATGCTGTAGCCTAGGAATAGTGAAAAGTCAAGGTCCTTCACTCCTTACACGTTAACTCCATGGTTTCAGTAGCAGGAGCAAAAAAGTATGTTACCTTTCTCTGGGAAATTCAGCAAGGTTATGTGTATGTGTGGGCCCCTTCTACTACTCCCCAGGAATGACCTGCCCCACTCCTTCCCCATACACTCTTCTCTTTCTCCCATTTTTTCCCAAAGTTAACAAGTCTGGAAATAATTAAGAAATCCAGTCAGCTCTCCAGCACTATATAATTCAATTTACTGCTCAGTGTGTGAAAATTTGAGCTCAAGGCAGTGTTTATCTGTTATAAAAATGCTTTCTTGTAGGGAAAAAACATTCTTCCTGGTTGCTTGTGGCTCATGGCTAGTTACTTAAATCATTAAAACCACAGGTCTAATGATTACATGTAACATTTTTTTGCTGTTGCTGTTTTAGAGTACCTGATGCTTTAGTTCTTGGAGAACAGAACACAAAAATAGAAAGTAGAAGAGCACTTTTGCAGTGTCTTTGCCATCCAGTCCTGATTTAAGAACAGCAACATGATAATAGCCCCACCGTGTCAACATGAATCAGGATGGCAGATTCTTGACTGGATTTGAAGAATAATATGAATAAGGTGGGGCGTTAAGAAGCAATGCTACCTTACGGTCTTCTTAGTCCCATACAGCCAACCATACAAATGCTTGAAATTGTATAAGAAGTAATGAAAGTCTTTGCTTTTTAAAGAAATATGCTGTGTCATGATATTCCCATATTCAAAGAAATTTGCATACCTGCTGTTTGTCCAGGATTAGAACTGGAAGCACAGGAGTGGTAGAGCTTGCTAATGCATAGCAGGATATAGGGAAGTAAAGGGTTTATTTAAATGGGGTTATACATAGGCATCTTTCTGGTTTTCTTGGTTAGAAAAATACGTGGTTTTTAGAGTAATAAATTCTGCCCCACCCATCTCTGGTCACAGTGGGCCTTGTGTCAAGACTGCCCTCACTGGCTGTATCTACCCTAGCAACTTAAATGTCTGGGCCCATTCCCTGGCCGTGAGGCCAGCTGGCACAGAGCACCCACAGCCATATTAATAACATCTTGCTGGGAATGATCTCTGGCTTATGCTGACTCGCACTGCTACAGAGCACAGGCTGAAACCATGCCTGGGACCATTCTAACCATTTAAAATATAGACTATTGAATCTATTACATTTATTTTAATAGTTAATAAACTGATATTTAATTTATGAGTATAGATGTAGAGATTGTGTTGTGCACACAGAATAAAAGGGACATTTCTTTTACATGCATCTCCATAACCTTCTTGAGGTGCAGGACAGGTAAGGCAAGTGAGTGGTATATGGAGAGTAACAGGAACAGCCACAGCTGAAAGTGGGTGGAACAGTGTTTTCTTGCTTAGGATCCCCAGGGCTTACAGAGCTGTGTAGAGTTTGACCTTCCACTGCAGGCCACTTGGCATTTGCAGGTAATGTGAAGTAATTCACAAATATTTACTGGAGATGGCTTTCTTAAAGCCATAGATACTAAATTTCCAAAGAAATCGTGACTAACCAAAGAAAGAACATCCTTCCACTCTTCCTGCTTGACTAGTCAACCTTTTTCTTATGACTTGTAAAGCTGTTAAGACATATCTGAGATGATAAAGAAGTAATTTTGTGTGCAACTGTTACTTGTAGAACTTTTCTATTTGACTTAAGCTACTTTTGTCTGTCTCCAGAAGTGACAAAATATTTGACAATACAGTTTCAGGTAGTTTGGTTACAGAACAGAAAGGTGGGTTCTGAAGAATCTGTACTTTTCATAGTCTTATTCAGTAACACTGTGGCCTATTTAGGTTTGTTGCAATATGAACAATAATGTACCTGGCTGACCACAGACTTTCTTTCTAGCAGTTGGACAAGAAAATCATCTTTGCTGTGAAGCTGTAGCAAGGAGAAGATGATAATCCCACCTACTGGGATTATTCAGTGCCTAATGTATTATTACTTAGCTGAGACTTTTAAGAGAGCCTTAAGCCTTGAGAAAATTAGCTGGGAATATTAAAGTCCTGATGGGAATCATAAGCAGTCCAGGGTCTTATAAACTGCTGTCAGTGCAGGGAGAGACAGGCTCTCTTCTAAGAAGAGAACCTTCTGTGTGCCTTACTGCTCTTTCCTATGTTCTCAAATATAAAGCTTTCAGAGCATAGTGCAAGCATGACACCAACACCTCCAGACATCAAACCCACCCTTCTATCACCACTGCAGTTTTTCTGGGGTGCTGAGTAATAGCCAGAATTCTAGGAAGGGTCATTAATGGTGAGACAGTCTGTGTTTCAATCACCTGCCTATCAATCAAATTCCTGAAGGCCAGAGTTCAATTAATTGATGACACCCTTGAGGCAACCTAAGCAGTTAACAAGTCAGTGAGACTTGGTAGAAAAACAAGCAGTAAGTTTAAAAAAAACCCCACCAACAAAACCTCCCATAACTCCCATTTGCCATTTTACCTCCGCCTGATTTGTCTTTCCATTGCTACCCCACACTTACAAAGACAATACATACTTTTCATGCAAAAAGCATGGACTAGGCACAGAAAAACAAGACATATTTCAAACCCAGACATCCTCCACGCCATAGACAGATTCACGATCTTAAAAATGCCAAAGGAAAATGACCAGAGTTTGTTGCAGTTTTCTTTTTTCTTAGCTGCTTCGCCATACTTGCAAAGTTTCAATAAGGTGTGCTTCAAGCCCCCCTTGTGCAGGGTTTTCTTTTGTGGTGCTTTGCTTTAATGCATTTGTTTTTTGACTTTTGAGAAAACTCTGATGTAGAAGTTTATGTCACCTATATGACACTTCCAAAAAACTCTGAACTATGTAAGGACCTCTCCCAAATACAGAATCACCTTCTTCTGTGGTAATAAATCAGACAAATGTGGTTTTAACAACAAACAAATCTAGAACAGTGAAATCAGCTTGGTTTAAACAAGTTTATGTGGTCCTTACCAAAGTGAACATGCATGTTGATACAGTCTAGATATGCATAGAACTTAGTGTTTTTACTATGTAGGTGTGTTTAAACATCTCATTTGGCTTAATTATGCACCAGTTTGCACCAGGCTGTGCTTTTAGCTGAAAAGTAAGGTTTCACTGGTGTAACACAGTTTGATATTGCCTTATGTTAAAATTACTCAAACCCACTTGTTCCTTCAATTATATATAACTATACTGGATAGCTTTGCCTGAAAAGTTTCAAACATAAGTAAATCTTCTGACAGACCTGGCCTGGCCTGGAAATTTATGATGAAATGAACCTGGCAAGTTTTCCACAGTTGGGTGTTTGTTAATGTTTTGAGCGCCTCTAGTCTGTGCAGCAAACAAAATATACTGGCAGTGTACCTTAGCTAAGGCTTTGCTTCTCACCAATGGTTTGTTTCTGCCTTTAGGTGGTTGAGGGGAATGGAGGAATGTCTATTTTCCATATGGAGTCAACTATTTTGATGCAGATCTCCAGCACCTCTTGCTGAGTGAGAACTGAAGCAGATCTGCTGCCCAAGCTGATCAGAGTATACAAAATCCATTTGGGGTAGTTTGCGCCACGGGTTTTATTTACAACAGAATGAAGGAATGTGTAAGGGGTGGGTTGATCTGGGAGAAGCCAGAAGTTTTGCCAATTCGCTAACCAGCAAATCCCATGGAGCACCCCTGATCTCGCCTTGTTTACTTGAGCTGTGTGGAGGGGCATGTTCTTGAGTTGAGAGCTACTAAATATGATGAAATCTGGCTATGTGAATCTAGTCTAAGTTATTGAGCTACAGAACCAAATATAAATATATGGGTTTGGTACATATGTTTATTACTACAGCATTACCACTTTGCATTTACATTGATAAATGGGATGGGCTACCTATTGGATCATAAGTTGATTGGCAAGTCTGACTTCAACAGCATGAATTTTAAAGAATTTATGAAATTTGGAAGACACAATAAACAACGTCGTGGCAGTCAATCTAGTATATTTAAGAAAGTGGCTTTCTGACATTTCAAAGCATGCTGTCAGAAGCCTGAAATACCACCCCAGTCCTTTAGTTCCTGGATAGAGCAGAAATGAATGAAAAAAGCAAGCAAACCAAACAGTCAAATCAAGCCCCTCTTCCAAGCTCATGATACATGGAAGTGTTCCAAAGAGCATTGCACATTTTGGACACTACAGAACTTTATCGAAAAAGTAAAAACAGGAACCCAAGGATCAATAGAAATTACAACTAAAGCTTGGAAAGGAAAGAAAAAAGCAAATGTAACCTGTGTGGGAAGCATGATTGGAGATAAGGGAGAAATGGGAGAGATAACCTCTGAGCATGCAAATGATCAGCTAGGTAGGAGTCCAACATTCTCTATGGACGAGGCATGCAAGGGCAAACACGAGTTATCAGCTGGACAGGAAGCTCAAGATCGGGACCCAGGGCAACCATTTCTATACTACTGGAGAAGTAGGTAAGTACCCAAATAAACTTATCACAAGCTCTTGGAGCTTTGCAAGATCTTCCATGGAAGGAGGCTGGCATCTCTGGAGGACCTGGAGACAGTCTGCAACCCAAACGCAACGAAAGGGACTGGGATTTTATGAACTACAACAATGGGTGTTCAAAGTAAAAAGACCAGTGCTTTTCAAAAGCTAACTTCATCAGGGTGAAAATGATTCAGAGGCTTTAAAAATAAAAATCCATTGCTCTGGCTTTCAAAAAAAATCCATCACTCTGATACAGTTTGCTCTGTCTTCCTGACAACTTATGAAGGCTGTAATAATGAGAAGATTCAGGAAAGGCAAAATTCTCTATCAGTCAGACCTGCCACAAGCAAATGAAGGAGGCAAGGCCAAGTATTTGTATGACACATGCAATGACTGTCACAGCTTCTTGGAGGACTGCTGTCCATGACAGCCATGGACAAAAAACTTTCTGAAATCAATGCATGCATACATGTATATTAGTGACTATAAGCAAGGACAAGGAGATTTCTGGACTGCTTCAAAAGCTTTGTGTAAACTTTAATCATACATATTGCTCTGTGCTAGATAACCTTTGAAAAATTCTGTTAATAGCAGACACAGTACATTGCTTAGAAGTGATAATGTTTCTGCAATACATTTCCCTTCTCCTTTCTCACTTTCAGGAATACGCGGTGAAATAAAACTCCTGCATCCTGGACTGAAATATAGGGAGATTTTTTTTCCTGGCTTTCTTGGGGTCACACATTTTTATGAGGCAGAAGATCTCATAAGCTTGCTAGTGCACCAGATGTGGGAGTTTGCTTCTGATTCAGAGCAAAATCGTTGGGTAGAATCCAGATCCCAAGTTGGGAAATGGCAAGGTTTGCATTCTCTGACAATTTTGAGTGTTTTCAACATGCTACCTCTACTCATAAGGAGGCTGGCTTAGGCACTGACGTCTCTGACAGCACAGAATAGAAAACAATGAACTAATACTTTCCTACTTTTTTTTTTTTTTTTAATTATGAGGTCATCTGCTCTTACCAGTCAGCTGATTTGCTTCACACAAGATGAAATTATCAGCTCCATTCTCAGGCATTTATTCCCACAACACTGGCATCTCTAACTCAAAAACTATTTGGCCTTCATATTGTACTGATCACCTGTTGCTACCAGGGACGACAACAATGAAGAATTTACTTCTTGGTTTCCACGGGGTGATTATGATGGCTTGTACATTTGTTTTATTCAGGTAACTTCTGCATGCATCATACAGCTCTGGGATCTCTAGTCATTCTCTTCTCCCTGTTATTAGAAATGGCATTTCTTCAGCAAATATTTCCTAGATATTTTTAAGAGCTGTTTAATTTGGGCTGTATCATCTTTCCATTTATTATTTGTGTGCGAGTCCTAGGTTCCATTGTTTCAGCTCAATATAGGCCAGTTATAAAACACATCTGAACATGTGTACTTGCAGAACAGCTATTACCACCCAAACAGGTTATGACATGTTTAGTAGACAAGGCTGAGAGCTAACTTTAGAACTGGCAAATAATTTCTGAAGTTTTCTTAGCAAAATTCAGCACCATGCAGAAGACTGAAACATAAGAGCAAATTGTACAAAGTAAGTGGTGAGAAGATCAAACACAAATGTTTCTTCCTTTAGCTTGCAAGAGTAGTACAGAGTAAGACAGAATGCCCTTTCTAAGTATATTCAGTGTTTGGCCCATGGGCTACAAATTCTGCCCCAATACAACCCATTTACTGTACCACGTCCTTGAACTGTAGGTCATATTTCTTTGTGAACACAGTGGGTGATGCTGTATCCCAAATGCACCATCCCATTGAGTTCCTGTAGAGCAGCAGTTTTGACCATGAAAAGCAAAACAAAATCCTTCCTGAGATTTTCATGCAGTGCTTCATTTTCAAAGCACCTGCAGTGAATGATTGCGCTCCATTTTATTTTGTATGGTGCAGGTATTGCACATTGCATTCACTTTCTCAGTAGTGACAGCCAACTATATTTTTCTGTTCATTATCATGAAAAAAGTGTTACTACCATGGATATTAATCATGCCTCTGAACATTATATTTCAAATTGTTTTGTCCTGTCTTATACAATGGCAGAAAATATTATTTGTCTAACTGTCCATTTATCATTCCCATTTTCCATTTTCTTTAACTACGACACATACTAACTTATGCTGAGCATGTTGTTTGTTTTACAGTTCCACTCACATTGCCAAAATTTTATCCGCTTTTATAGAGTTCAAAGGTAGATTTTCTTGGCGCTGTGGAAAATTGAACCTAAAAAGTAACAAAGGCTTTTTCTCTCAGCATCTTGGTTACCCCAAGCAATATGTGTTTCTGCCTTCAACCAAACCAAAACTGCAACAGAAAGGAACTTCTTGTGGATAAACCAAGGCACAAGTAATCTTCCTGCCACAGCAAGAAGCAAAACAACTGAAGCAACACTTCTTTATGGGGCAGAACCAGTTTCAGCCACACCTTGGGGCTTTGGCAGGCTGAGAATTACACAGAGCAACCTGCGTATCTCTGCAGTAAGCTGTGGTCATTTTGAAGCAAAGCCAAGTTGTTTCTGCAAATGGGCAAAAGTACTGGGAACAGTAAGGTGTAGCATGCAGAAAATGGAGATTCTCAGGTTTGTGAACCGTGTCAAGTTGGTCTAATATTTTTCTTATGTACATTTTGTATAAGAAAATTAATCCCGTCTGTTTCATTAAAGATGTCTTTTCTTGGCTTTGGAAACAAAAAAATTTCAGAATGCTTGCTTTTAAATGAATCTTTAATTTTGGTTTTAAAACATGCTTAATTGTCTGGAAGTCTTGTCCTTGTTTCTACTTAATTTTCCTCCTTTTCACACTATTATGATGGGGTTTAATTTTCAGGGGAATTTCTTCCTTTCTTTTGCATCTAACTTTTATTAATTTACATTTTTATTTAGTTTTAATATTCTAGTTTCCTTTTTTTTTTATTTTAATATAAATGTGTTTGGGAAAGGGATCCAATAGAAGCGGGAAGAGAGGTTTGTTTCTTTTTAAATACAAGGAGTATTGTTTCCCTAAAACTTGTTTTAAATTTTCTTACATTTATCAGCAGTAAAAAGGAGAAAAAATAAGGGCTTAAAATATGAAGATATCTGAACTCCAGAGTGTTCCGATATTTCATAAAAAAAATTGAGATAAATATTCCATTGTCATTAATTTCCCATTTAAAAAAAAAAATTATCCGAAACATTATATATAATGCAGCAGTTAACACAGCTAAACCAGTGCTCATGTATTAAAGCCAAAGTATTAAAATATGTTCTGTACCTTTTCAGATGCTGCTCAAAGACTATTCTGAGCCTATCTAAAGACTGCTCTGAGACTAAAAATAATTGTTTTTTCCCCATTTCTGCTTGAAGAAATTAATGTATGTTTTTGCCATACAACAAAGTAAAAAAGCAGATGCTACTCTTTTATCTCATGCCCCATTTGCTGACCACTAGAAACAGTGCTAGAAGGGGAATGCTCTCCTGTACTTTAATGCGCTAATGATAGCAAGGTGTTATCTCAAAGGCTGCCTCTCAACCTCTACCCCGTCACATTAGCTGAGATCAGCTATGCAGCGCTCACTGTCAGTTCTTGAGGTTAAACACTCTACAACTGGTGAAAGGGCTTTCTCAGCTAGGGGCCACAACTGTGAACTTTCTCATGAGCAGAGAAACTTTTAGGACCAGCCTGCCCCTCCTATCTGGACCAAAGCTTTCTGTAACCTGGCTGGTGCTGGAGAACCTGCTCAGTGCAGCTGATGACAGCCATCAGCAAAACTGGTCTGACTTCGCAGAGACTTTCATTGTCTTACCGTAGATTTATGCTGGGCTGTATCGTAACATTTTTCATAAGCACTTGAGGCTGAATTCAGGGAAAGATTTAAGTGCCAACTGGACAGGAACTTAGGGAAAGCATTTCAGTTCGAGGAACCTCTTCAACACCCCCACCCAACCCACTTATAGGAAAAACAAAATTTTAAATGTCCCACCCCTTTCATTTCCAAGGGTAATGCATTTCAGTCAGGGACCTAATTCTGCTTTCAGTAAAAAGCATGTGTAGATGCCCAGGTCAGCACTATGAATCCTACACCTCCCACCAGATCCCACAGTGCCTGAACCTGTGTTTTCTCTGCCACTCCGCATAATATTGCTGTGACTGTTCTCCAGTGTGCTCAGCAGTTTGTAGGCTGAAAAGTCATGGTAGTGGCTGTTAGGAAGATTACAGGGTGCTCAGATTCAAACTAAGATCTGCTTGGACATGAAATTGTTGTCTTGCACAGGAGTGATACAAGAGGTGATGCTGTTGAGTGGGGATTAGCTAGATGTAGTGATGCTTTTGCTAGCATCCCTCCTCACAAGAAATGTTTATTTGGACTTAGGTAGCTTCAGACTCCATGTTCTTCTCTCTCAGGAGTAATAGTAATGTAAGCATTTAAGGCAGACTTCTGACACTGAAGCAGGACAAAGTACCTTCATAAGGGCTGGAAGCTTTTCCTTTGATGTTTTGGACAATGGCTCCTATAAATAGTATTCATGTTTTTATTGATTGAATGTTAAGCTTTAATTTTTGGTGGTTCTTCATTTCTGAGAGCTTGATTTCTCTACCCAAAAGGGAGATGAAAATTTACTCTGTAAAAGGTGGCATAGCAGCAGTTTGATGGCTGTCCTTTCTTAAAGCTGGGCCGCAGGATAGAAAAATACTTGTCCTTCACTTTCCTTGTACTATTTTCTTCCCCTCCACTCCCTTCCCACAAACACACATCCAGCCAAATACACCGTAAATTCTGCTCTGGAAGACAGAAAGGTTGTTTCTCCCAGTAGCAAACACTCTGTTGACCAAACGATGTTGTCAGTGATATTTGCAGAACCATTTTACTTGAATTGCATCGGTTTGATGCATGATATTGCTCTCTTCATTTTGCCAGCAGTACAGCACTGAAAGGAAGAAAAAGCAGTAAAAAATGTGCCCTCGGGGGAAAAAAATGAGTAAGAAGGTGCCACTTTTATAAAGTCACCTTTGCAGGCAAAATTATACTTCAGTGTTGCTTTAAAGCCAATTATATTTCTCTGAAGGCCAAAAAGAAATGTGTGCGATAGTTAAATATTGCAAGACTGAGGATTTTTCAGCTAGTGAAATAGAAAAAGCTCTACTACTAGGCTGCAGCTCAACTCAACCCATCGCCCATCAATTTCTCTTCCTAATAAAAATATTTTAATGTTACCAAGCTGTAGCTGTTTAGACTTTTTCCATAAGCCAGAGAGTTTGAGATGCCTTATTATTGCTGGCAATTTTAGCACTTCCTTCCTTCTGCCGTAATAGCAGAGTCTGTGAGGTTCCTCATTAAGAGACGAGTGCCAGATACTGACAGAGTGCAGAACTCAGCCCCGGGCTTCCCGGCTTGTCCCCTCATTACTGAAGCAGAATGGAAGTTGTGAATTCACAAAGATTTACTTGAATAGTGCTAATGCATTTTAAGTGATAAACTTTCCAAAGTGGAATGATTCTCACTCAACGCACTGGAAATAAAGGAGCATAGTGTGGTGTTAATATGTCCCACTTTCCTCTTAAAGCAGTTGCCATCAGATTATTTTCTCCTTGCAAACAGGAAAGAAAAGATTCCTTCTCTTATGCCACCTCACATATCACGCCTGATGCCATAAACGACTTCCCCTTCTGCCTGTTGGGGCTTAGCCTTAAATGGGTTGATTAATATGAAGTCAAATGTAACAGAAATGTCCCTCCCTTCACATTAAAGGCTCACCTTGATTCTCTTTGCTTTATAGTGTTAGAGAAGGAGGGTGTAGCTGACTAAAAGGGCTTGTCTTTGTAGAACTCCTTCTATGTTTTGGTCGTCCACCA
Source organism: Haliaeetus leucocephalus (assembly GCF_000737465.1). Lineage (NCBI taxonomy): Eukaryota > Metazoa > Chordata > Aves > Accipitriformes > Accipitridae > Haliaeetus > Haliaeetus leucocephalus. The sequence continues at coordinate 2,949,078 of NW_010972631.1, forward strand.
AACAAGTGGATTTGAGAACAAGTCATTTGTCTGTGTCTTTATGAAATATATGAGATAAGGCTCTTCCCCTTAAAGGATATGGTCTACGAATGCCCATAATTTCTTCTGACTCACAGTTTAAAATCTGCCTCATCACACACTCATGTCACGTGTTAGTTCTGCCACTGATTTAGAGCAACTGTATTACCTGGATGCACGCCACTCTCCAAAGGCCCACAGAAAAAGCCTTCAAGCAATGAGGTAACTGTTGCTTTACAGGTGATGGGATACCAGAAAATTCACTTACCCAGAATTTTTGTGTAAGGTTGTCAGGCAGACCTAACACCCGGGATACTGCTAGTGAAGAATGGTGTTGTGACAAACTGTGAATCCAACACAGTCTACATCCTGGTTTGAAACTGAAACTTCTTAGAATAAAAGGATGGCAAATAGTAGATTGGTATACATCATGTATTCACAGGTATCTTCTAAGTATAAAATGTATGTCAACAGTTTGCCCACAATACACATTACTAGTAAATAATAAGTGACTACTTCCCCTGTAACTAATTTTTGTTTGTTTGTTTAAAGTGACTAACACCACCTAAAACATCCATTATTTTTAGTTTGCATGCTTACCACGCTCCTTTCCTCAGAATGTGGATATAAGGAAAGCTGAGAGACCAAAATCTATAAAGCCAGAAGCAAGAGGCTCCACAGGCAGGTACATTCGTTTAATCGGAAGGGTTAAGTAACATAGTTGGTGGTGGAGGATATTGACTGATGGATAGTGGAGTGTGATGGTTTAATTTAAGTTCCCATGGGACCCATCAGACAAAATTCTGTTTTTTCCAACTGTGAAATATATAATTGGTTTGGCTGAGAGGTTTTCTTTTGGAAACCACTCCTCCTTATTCATCCCCTGATCTGGATAATGAAGTTGACCTGCTTATAGTAACAGCATGAAAAGAACATTTATTTACTATCTACTGTAAAAGGCTTTGATTATTTTTCCTCAGATGAGCAAGTTTTTGAGAGGCTGTAATTCATCATCTGACTCAAGAGGGGATCCTTTACATGTCATGAGCAGCTTGATCAGACCCTCACAGTCTGCGACTTAATATGAAAAATGTTCTGCATTCATCCTACCAGACCACCAGCAGTGTTATGTTCAGAGCAAACAGAAGAAAATGCATGATGCCTTCCCGAGCAACATCTCCCTTCTCCCCTGTGGAAGCAGGACAGTTAAAGACTTCTAATGACTCAAGTCAGATTTGGAACAGTGTTTCTGAATTTCAGCAGAGGATTTTATTGTCCAGTCTTGATCCATGCTTTAAAATGGACAGTAAAAAAAGACAGCAAGATCATGGCAAGCTCCTTCACTGTAGATGACGTATCCTTACGTTCTATCTAACGGTAGTGAGGGGCAAGGTGATATATGAGGTAGTCACTGAGTCATATTTTCTGTTTTCAATTTAGGTTTTCCTGCAGGTCTGAGTGTACAGTCCTCTGCTCAGATGGACTGGATCAGAGATGAAAAAGGAATTGTCACTGCCAGACTTGCGACTTGATTTGTAATACTTTAAAAAGAGCAATCCATTATAGACTAGAGTCATCAGAAGGAGCTGAAAGAATTATCTGCTGGTTGAGGGTTTTCTTTTTTACTTTTTTTAATGCAGGGTGTTTGGTACAAGATTGTTAAGCATTTTTAGATGAACACTGGACAGTGGAATCTGAGTGACTCAGGCTGCCACCGTGCTTCATCTGTCTCCTCATTTACACCAGCAAATACCGCTGCCCTCCCGTCTCACAGAATAAAAGGGAAGCACACAGATTCCTGCGCTATTTACACAGAGAAGTCAGAGGTGTGACAAGACCTTGGAACTGGCGTCTCGCCAGGGGAATGCTCTTCCCGATGACCTAGAAGGAATGGCTCCACAGTACCCTTATCTCTCTCACTTCAGAAATAAAGGGCCAAATTAGAGGGTGACAAAGTAGCCCTGCAACTTGTAGGGTGGTGTAAGTGGTAGCAGCAAGTAGTGCATACTGACTTGACTTTCAGTAGCTATGGGATTCTTACCTTTTCTAGTATTTTATACTAATGGAAGTCAATGTAGTCTAAGCAAAATGTAGCTTTCCTCCAGCAGAAGGTATCTGCTTCTACCTGTAGTGAATTTAGACCCACTAGTTGCATAAAAGTAAGTTTTAAATAGCATTAAGCCTCCTCTAATGTCCTTCTTCAGGTTCCCTTTATAACAATTCCAGAGATTTTTTCATATTACTCTTCTAGTTCCTTCTTTTCACCTCTGCAGCACGGGTAGATTTGCCATGAAATTTCAGGATGATACATTCAGAACTTTTGCAAATTAACTCTTTGGTGGAAGTTACCCTATTTTTCCAATTATAATCCTTTTATGACTTTAATATACCTCAGGCATTACCATTGACTCATTCATAATTCAGGCCAAAATCATCAGGGAAAATGGAAGCTACTTATTTATGGCTTAGATTGGATCCTTAGTGTCTTCCATCTTGTGGAAGATGCTCAAGAAATACAAAGCTGCGACAGTATTTGTCTGACTGCTTCACAAAGCAGGAAGTTTCTCAGCCTAATAATATACAAATGCTTAGCCAAGAAAGCCAAACAATACCTTCAAAGGCCAAAGCATCTCTTATGTACAATATAAGAGCTGTATTAAAATATCTGTGTAATGTATGTATGATACCCGCAATGCCTTATTGACAATGAAGATGTGGGTCCTTCACTGTTATTCTGCTCTTATTGAGCAGTACTTTATTTTAGACAGGCCAACTGCAAACAGTGAAACCGTTTGTGACACGTCTATTATTTTGAGTGAGGGTGGCAGAATCCAGTCCAGAAGCAGAGAGTGATTTACGAAGATTACCAAGAAAAAAAGGCTAAATATTATGTAAAGACAAAACCTCCTATGTTAGCTATAAAGAAACTGTACTTTCTCACAGTATGTTATTTAGTTTCAATAAGAGGAGGCAGTGATAACATAATTCTATTTATCTTAATTTCATTTTTAATATGTTGCCTTAAACTTCCATTAAATCCAGAGGAGATAAACTTACTTAGTTCCTAAAGCTATAAATTACCATAGCAAGAGCCCTTTATCGTTTGAAGTTATAGTTTACATCTTAACTAATTTAAAAGAATTTCAGATGTAAATAGGGATTTATAATCCAAGCACAGAGTGTGAGATGCCATTCCCAGCCAAAACTTGCAGCATTTGTTTGTAACGGCAGAGCCAAGTGGACAGAGTGGTGTAAAATATCTTTACTCTGTTTTACTAATTACTACACGGCTGCCAAAGATACAAGCAGAGAGATAGGACTTCAAGGGATGTGCTGGTGTTAGACTGCAGAGTCTCTTTCTGAAATTAGTGAACATGAAAGGAATGTGTTGTGAGCTCCTATCTACTGTTTATCTATGAGGACCTGGCAGATAGTGAGCTTGACAGTGAAATTCTAGCCCTGAAACTGATGAAATGCCGAAGTTTCCTTAGTCCCTGGGACCGCTCGGTGTATCTTTTCTTGCTTCATAAGGGAGTGACTGGTATTTGAACACTGATAACAGCAATCTTTCTGGTGGTGCCGAGTTAGAAAAGACATTCCACAAAAATAAACAGCAGAACAACTACAGTTTCTTTTTTTTTTTTTTTTCCCCTGCGAGTGGCAACCCATATGGGAGTCAAATAATACATCAGTTTATGAAGCAGGACAATGAATCCTATGGAGATCTAAACATCCATTGCAGGATGAGCAAATTTCATTCACCTTGATGTGTGTGAAGCTAGAGGTGAGCATGGCAAAGGATGGGAGGAAATGTGTTGTAAATACTTGCTATAAACCTACTAAAGCCATAAAATGAATTGTCTTATATGTAATTTTGCACAGTTGTGTTTATGGAAAGGTTACGACAATCATACTTAAGCCCTTGTCATAGTTAAAAACAGACTCCAAGTAGCAAAATAAATTGTATTCTTTGCTATATGTAGGTACTGCAATTTAGGTATCCTTACTGCTCTTTGTCTCTCACACATACTGCATTTAAAGAAGAGGATTTTCCTGCTGGGAACTGAAGTTTCTATTCAGTGCTTATTACCCATGTGTCCCCCGTCCCCCCCCCAGTTTTTCTTAGGAGGAATACAAAAATACCAGCAGTTACTTTAAATTATGAAAAAAAACACACCACAGAAGAACAAATAAATATTAAAAATTATTCATATCTTCTATCCAATCATGTGCAAGTAGGTAAGTAGGTTAAGTTTAGCTTTTGAGATACATTTTCTCTAAAATATTTCCATTTCCTTGTCTGATGAAATGCAGTCTGTTCCACCAGTAAACAAGTTTTTAAATGTTTTACCCTGGGCACATCAACCTATGCCCTTGGCGTTACATACAGACCATGAACAGTTGGAGAGAAGCTCTAATAAGGATGGTCTGTTACCAGGCCAACTTTAAGGGTGCGGGATCCCACGCCCTGAAGGTCTGCTGAGGCCAATGTCATCAGGCTGATCTGGCTTTCAACTGCAAATCCAACTCTTCACCTCCACGATGAAGCAAAGGGACTCCGGGAAGTTGCCATCATCTCCCTCCTGATCTACTCCCCCAATTTCCCTGGGTACTCAGCTTGTGTCTCTGGCCCTCAGGCATATTGAAATCTGTTGGATATATCTCAGAGGATCAGTCTTGATCACCTGTTTTTTAGCTGAGGAGGCACAATCTGTGGTCTAGTGCTTACAACACCTTTTTCATGCACACAGATACAAACAGGCCATTTAGTTCATTTTGCCAAACTAAGTGCTGATAAATGCACCTAAACCAAATACTTGTTCTAGCCAGAAAAAGTCTCATCACTGACAACATGAAATATCTGTAGGCATTGTAAAATGTCTAAATCAAGGATACACATAACACTGGACCCAGCAGTTCTGTGTCTTGTTGTTTTAATGGAAATAAATGTAAAGGATGATGGTAATGGCAAATATAGGTATAGATTATCTGAAAATGCTTGGGTCAGGTACACAAGAAGTTACATGCTCATTTTTTACACCATTTATTTATTCCAAAATGGTTCTGGAAAGTTCTTCCAGCTTGCTTTTATAGCAATATGTGTCTAATACTAAAACATTTAGTAAGTGTATGTTTACTTGAAATGTTTAGCATTGGTAGGTGTTTCAGCTTTTAACTATCTAATGCTGTCCCTGCCCATACCTTGGCAAATCAAACAAACAAAAGTATTTCCATAGCAGAAGTACAATTACCATAAAAGAAATATTTTAATTTTGTTTAGGTAACTGTAAAATCACCTATATAGAGTATTACTTTACTGCAGAACAGGCTAGTATCTGACTTTATTGAGCAGTGACTAGAAGATACTGTACTTTGTCAATCTTTTCAATAACCTTCCCTGGGATGGGATCCATTCTAACTGTTCCAATTTGTGTCTCAATTTTAAGTGTTTCAACACTATTCCTACAGCAAGTGGCCAATGGAATTAGGTAGGTGCCCTAGAAAGCCTACAGAAGGTCTTCACATTCACCTAAATTTAAGATTGGTACTTACAGCTTTTTGGGGGAATGTGACTCTAATCAAATCAACTTTAATTTTAAAATCAAAATAATAAAGTGAAGCACTTTAGCCTTAGCAAAGCAAAGGATGTAATTCCCCACTGACTATTTTCACTTAATGGTCCCTCTAGTAATAAAACAATTGTTTTCTGAACAAAGTGAAACCTGTTTAAACCAATCTTTTTTACTAAATACTATTCTGGGCAATGACAGTGCGCACCATCATGAAGGAAAAATATTTCTTTTGGCTGTGTATATCCAGAATCAAGCCAATTTTATCTAATGTAAAAATCCTTTTCCATACTAACTTCATAGTACAGTATGTCTTTAGCTTAAGTGGAATTACATGAGTGTGAAAATGATTTGAAGAAAGAAGAAATAAATATTATTATGATATGCAAACACACATACACATATCTAGGTAGAATTATGCATATAGTAATATATCTCTACATATAATATATATATATACACACATCCATACATACATCTATGCAGATACTTATTTTTTGTTGTTACAGCTGGAAGGGTTCACAGAGCCAGACAAATGTATGACCAATGGAATTTTTAGCAGCCAGTGATAATATTTCTTCAGATTATGAAACTTTCTTCAAATGCCTAAAAATTATGAGTTTATCAAAGTTATAAAAACCTTAATGACAGAAGAGCACCTCCAAAAAATATCTATGCATTCATTGGCAAGCATTTATCACTGAGCAATGCAAAGCTTATCCGCTGGCAGTCTCAACAATGTTTTCCAACAAAAAGCACAACCTTAAAGCACTTACAATTTTATTATGAGCCTTCCTCCTCCTCTTAACTGACCTGTAGGTGAAAATAACAGCAATCTATGACAATATGGCCTGTGATAAATTTAATGCACTGAGGTCTCTTTTACATTTTCTATTTGAAGCTGCATTTCTGAAGTAAGGTCCCAGAGGTTATATTTCTAAAAAAACCATCAATACGTTTATATTCATAAGCAAATTTACTAACACATTCACTTTGCAATTTGGTTATATGATAAGCACTTTATTATTAAACTACAAACAGAGTAGATATAATTAAAATGTTGACCTAAAAGAAAGACCTGTATGAAAATTGCCATTCTTTCAGAAAACAATATTTATAGAAAAAAGCAAAATACAAATATTTGAATCTCAGAGCCCTTGACCAAAATCAAGCTTTTCTTTGTGGTGGAATATACCCGGTATTTAGCACATCTGAGGACAAACCTGTGAGAGACTGATCTCTTCCCCTTCTAAATGTAGTATTTCCTATCCACACTAGCCGAACAGCAGTATTACTTTAAATTTGTAAGTAAAGAGGTGCACAAATCAGTTCACTGTAGTAAATCATACTTCTAAAACATAAAGTGCTTTCATTCTGAAATGAATCTCCTCTATAGAAAAAGAAATATTTAATCTGCATTGTTCGATAGTATTTGAATATACCACACCACTTTTAAACGTTCCCCAGGCAAAAGAGGATTTCAAGAGGACAAAAATGAATCATTTTTGCACAACAGCCATATCCCAAACCATTGTTAATTCCCCTTGCTACTTTTTTACCACTTGCCATCTTTGAACAGATAGTACCAAACCTGCCTGTTCCTTATACCACAGCTGACTGTGGTCCCTCTTCTCATACTCTCTTGAAGCCCAGAAGGCTCATCAGGCATGCAAGTAGTTGTGCATACTGTATTTTTAAGTGATGCAATGATAAATGAGACAGCTGAATTGTTTTTGATGTGAGTTGACCTAAATAGGACAGCACTTTTCTGCATCCCCTTTCCACAGGGTTTACATAGTCAGATTTAGCTCAGTGTTAGTCTGTTACCTGGTAAAAGAGTATATGTGGTACAGAGAGTGACTCCTGTTACTTTGCGGGAATTCCAGAATGTTTTCCTTTCAATTCAGAGACCTGTATTTAGTGATATGGCATTAAGATCTGCTAACTGAAGAGATGCAAATGCCTTTCTGAGTCACTACTTCCACCATTAGTGAAGCCAAAGGCCTCTGAAGAGCAATGTTTTTTTGACATGCTCACAACTTAGTCCTTCTAAGTACAATTGACATAACTTCTCTCCCTTTCAGACCTCTCAAGCAGTAAAAGTGATTCAATACCTGAGTCAAGCAGGACTCATTTTCTCCCAGGTTACTCCTTGTAGAAAGGTGAATGTCCAGGCTGTCACTAAACTGTTGCATGCAAGAGTCTGATCCTGCAAATGCTCACACCGGTAGGGCAAGCCCATTGCCTTGCCTTTGCTGTGACAGCCTTGCAGTCAACCAGTGCTTGTGGTTGTGCATTTTTGACTCAGAATATTCCTAAAATACTGCAACAGAATATTAATTTAGCCATAATGTGGCAAGGTGACACTGCCCCTTCAGCACTCCCATGTGCTTCCAAGACCTCTTTCTCCTTAAAAAGAGATAAATGCAAAAGTAACGCTCAGTGAGGTGGGCTAACATAGTAAAGAGGAGACACTCTTTACTACGCTCTTTAAAGTCCCTCTACAGAGATAAGAGTACTTCCAAGGGTGTTTTGACCCTACCTTAAGATAAAGAGATAAAGTGCCCTCTGGAGATGCATTTCCCTCTCTCTTTCCACAGCATGTCTGGGTGACTGCTTCAGGCCATTTGCTTAACTAAAGTGACTAAGGTGAGGCGAGATGAACCCCACCTTTGCTGTTGAGTCACTCTGGGGTTTTCAGTGTTTGTTCACTGCCTTTATTCGCAGATTGTCATGTAAAAGAATTCCAGGGCATATTTTAGTATTATTTATTTCTTATTGATTCATATGCCGTGGGAGAACATGACTGAGGTTTATTGCTCCCAGTAGCGGCAGCAATAGACATTAAAATGATAATATATCCATTTTTTGAGGCAAGGAAAAGCTGTGGACAGCCAGCTATTTAAAATATTTCAGAAGACAGTAATTCTCCTAGGGAACCATGAAATGGCCAAAATTACCAGTCATAGATTAGGATTTAAGAAAACTACTCTGCAGTTCCCAACCCATGAGACTGGAAGATTGTTTTCCCTTCCAGATTTGTACTAGTTATTAGAGGAAGATAAGAAAATATGAAGCAAAGTAAACATAATGAAATCTCAGGTTGCAAGGAAGAGTAAAAATGAACAGATTCTTTAGAGAAGATGTCAGCTTTTTCTCACAGGAAAAATAGTTTGGGATATAAAATACAACCTGAGCACTAGGGAAACTGGTGTAACTTTTCCTGTTCTGGCAGAGACTTTCGGGTTGGCCCTGGAGAAATTTGTTGCATACAGTTGGCCACTGTCACAACCTTTGGTATTTTATTAAAACCCAAAGTTTTTCAGTCTAGCTGATTATTGGAGAATTTAATAATTTATTTTAAAAAAAAAGTAGTTAATTAACTTCTACGTTGCTCTCAACTGTTTTTAGCTTGTTGCTTTTCAAGCCACTTTCATTATTATTATTCTTAAGAGATAAAAATTCACAAATTTTACCCTTTTAAGTATTATCTTTGGGAGAGTGTAATGATTTTTGCTTTCTGTGTGTTTCCTCCATTATCTTAATATAGATTAAAGCTATAAGGCGAGGGAGACATATGCATGTGCAAGTACCACAGAAGCCAATAGGAGTCCTTTTCTGTGCAAAAAGTTAAACAAGCTTCTGTGTTTGCAAAGACCGATGCTTTACCAGCACAAATTTGTCAAAATTCCTTGTAGCAGAGTGAAGGTACTGCAGAAATGCAACATTCCTGTCAGCAGACCTTCACAACATGCCTCGCAAATTAAGAAAACGGGGCATTGCACTTCCAGCGTCAAGCATTTTTTCCTTGAAGCTGGTAGCAAACAGAACCCGTTGCTCTTTGGCTTTGCTTGTTAAAAAGGAAAGTTATCTAGTATCATCAGTATTTACTGTTGGCCATTGAATAACACACCACCATGAAAACAGAGCACCTGGCCACCTTCACTCACATTAGATGAGACATGCTCCCCTGAGTCATGCTCTAAGGATCGGTTAGTGTTTGCTTGGACAGCCATTCCCAAAATGGTAAGATCTTTCTGCTGACCTTTTAACTGACTTGAAATATTTTTTCTTCCACATGGCTCCCGGCTTAAATTGTTTGTTTGATCAGTTCTCTCATGCTTTAACCTTCAGGATTATTTTACCTCACTATATACATCTCATAAGGCTTTTGGCTGCCAGTAATAGATTTATATTGGAGAGCAGATTTAGAGGGTTTTACCTCTTTTCCCCAAATTCCCTGCCCCTGCTCTGTTTTCCCCCCAATCCTTGACCCTAGACAGTAGTTTAATACTAAAGAGTGTGGTGTATCAGGTGTATGCTCCTCCTTGTCCACAGCCCTCCTCTTCCTCGGCTCATAGAACCTCCAGTCACATGAGGACTCCATCAGTCTCTTCTAACCCTCTGCAGTATTGAATACTAGGGGCAAGAGCAAGGACACTGAAAAACATTCCATCCCCTTTGTAATATTTAGCATTTCTTCCTTCACCTTCTCCTTACCTGTTTAGATTGCAAACTCTGTGGTTCTCAAGTTTTGTCTACTGTAAATCACCTAATGTATTCATCATATTAGTAGGGAATAAATAAAACCGTTGCACTTGTAATCAAAAGGAATGCTGAATAACTTTCTGGAGATTTCGATAAAGCAGAAATACATGCTTTCCAACACCTTATGGGCTTTGCTGAAGTTATTAACTATGTGTTTTGGTTTTGTGGCTTTCATATCTAGGGGAAGAATAAGCATGGGAGAGGCACGATATTTCCATTAGTACCTTATGTCAGAGCTAACGAGTCCTCAGAAGCATTAACTCTCTTAACCTTGCAATAAAAATATTTAGCTATAATAAGATATATATATATACACAACAAGGTAACTATGTTGTGGGTGTTGTCTCATTTAGGCCCAGATATCTTGCATACTCTTGATGACAGGTTTGAGTTCAAGTTCATTTCATCAGCAAGAGGTCAGCGATCACTATCCATTGGGCTGATATCCATTAGCCTCATTGTGTCACTCTCAACTCCTTGTCCCAGTCTTGTCAATAGTGATAACCTGGACTGGTTATCCGCCTGCTTTTCCAGCAGCAGGTCTTCACTCTTCTGGATTGGTTTTGGATTGTCTCCTAAAACTGAGTCAGAGGACACTTGTCCTGTCTTCCTGGGAGTATTCCTTCAGGAAACCTCCAAGGAATTTGTCAGCTAAAGATCACCCAAACTTCTGTGTAATTAATATTCATTTACAGAGAGGTAAATGAATGGGCAAAATCCCGTTTCTATTGAAATCAGTGGAAAAAGCGCACAGTTTCACATCACCTGTTGGAGAGGAGATAGACAGTCAATTCACCGTTGCTAACCCTGTGGATGCCCCAGCTCCCCGGACAGCCCTGGTCCCCAGGGCATGATGGAGAGCATGGTGCAGAGGCAACGGCAGCGTAGACTCAGGTACCTCCTCACAGAGTCAGCGCTGCAAGCCTTGGCAGTCCTTGCCTTCCCTCGGCCATCTCCAGGGCTCCCCAAGAACCGAGCAGCGGAGGTACAGCAGAAAAATAGGCCTTTAGCTTCTCTGGGTCCACCTGCCCCCCCATCACCTGTTTCTATCTAAGGCGAGATGCTTTGCAGGGTAAGGGACATACGTCCCCCGTGGGTGGTCAGGCAGCAGGGCTGGGGTCCCAGCGAGCACCCTTTGGTGGTGTGGCTTCTGTCCCTGTTCAGCATCCCGCAGGGCACTGTGCAGCCCAAGGGCAGGGTCCTGGAGATAGTCTCACAGATATAGCTCCTCCTTGAGCAAACCGTTGGTGTTTACAAACTCATGGCCTCTTGGTCTTCTCTTAATTGCTGGCTTCTCATTTTTGGAGGAATGTGTTCACCTCTTTCTCTCTCCCACAGACTTTGACACAGTAAAGATTACCCGTGCCCCTTGAAAACAGTGAAAATGGACTCCATCCACTTAACTTTCATGGTTTCTGAGTTTATGTAATACTTCATCACCACACTTACAGGACTGAAATTAGCCAGCAGTTATTGTTTGCATTATTACAGGCAGCCCACAGCTAGGGAGTCAGTATGTGGTAGCCAAAGTATGCACTTTGCCACCAATCACAGGTGGTGACAATACAGTGTACACTTCACTGCCTGCTGTCATCACTCTCAACAAGACATTTCAGTGGTGTTGAGCTTTGAAATCAGATTTCAAGGCGACAAGAGCCTTCAGGATTGTGGAATTTAAAGTCGGTCTTTATCTTCAAAGCAGCCTGCACAGCTAACGTGCCATATTTTTGTTTATGCTACTGCTACATCTGTAATCCTTAAGATTTGCCAAACTGATCGCAAGGTAGCCACAAGGGAAGGGAAAAGGAAAGAGAACAGAGAGATTCAATCAGGGCTATACTCCCAATATGTTGTCTATTAAAAACAAGCTTGCCTTCGCTACATGAGGACTGCAACACGGCAGAGATCTGTCTAGTGCTCTTGTGGCACTGACATGTTGAAAGCCACATCACAGGCGCGTCAGTTCCCCCTCTCCACAGGGGAGCAGGTTCTTCCTTCAAATATCCTCTCCTGCTTTTTTCTGTGTTGTTTTTGAAGGCTTTCACCTCTTCTGTTGCTATTTTCAAAGGGTGGGAGGAAAGATAAGGTTACAAGGCAGCGTGGGCATGGTTACAGTCCGGTTCCTGGTGAATGCACAACGGGACATGGAAAACCAAGACAAGGGAAGGGAAGGGAGAAGCCAGTGCCAGGTGGAGACACGGGTTTGGAATTAATCTTTAATTGCACTCATGAGAATTCACACCCGTAACTCAATCACACAGCAATTGTGAAAGAAATGTTTAGGGAGAGCCATAAGAAAGAAGTAACTGCCTCAAAGGAGCATCCTGGTTCCTTGTAGGTGCACTTGCAAGGTGGATTTACGTTTGCTTTTACTGTGCAGTGCATTATGTTCTCTGTGGGGGGAACTGGCCCGGCAAGGCCTGGTGATGCTCAGGAGCAGCCCAGGTTTGCAGAATCAGCATCCTTACTGGCTTGTGCTCTCTCTAGCAGTGACATCTAGTCTGGATGCTTCTGTCAGATATCTATCCATCTTAGAGAACACCGTAGGCTCACATACTGAAAGAAGAGTTTGAGGGGGGAAATAACTGAAACTTTGTTTTAAACATCAACATGTTATTTTTTGCCCAGGGTAAAAATAAAGTGATAATAAATCAATTAGCTTTTTTGATGATGTCTTTGATAACCAAATCTGGAAAAACTTGGAGTATAATAAGGCATTTTATTAAATTCTGTTCTATCTTTTCTGCAGTCCTTGGTGGGACAGAGCAGCAGAACTGAGCTCAGGGTGCTCAGGTGGGCTCCTGACAGACTGTTCTGCCCTCTGCAGTTATAAAGCCTCAGTAAATGAGCATATCGTCAAGAGATTTCACTGCCAGTGAATTTTACCTTACGCACCTCTGAGGCCAGAGGGATTTCTCTATGAGCAGTAGTAGTAAAAATTAAACTTCAAAAACAAATGAATGTCTACATTTCATTGGGAAGTTAGCCAGGGGACATACAACTGAAGTGAAGAGCCCAGGCTGTTAGTGATGCAGCAAGACAGAAGAAGGTAGTCAGCAGTTGCCAAAAATTTTACTAGGGAAAATGTGTAAAAATCCGCTTTATCTGGAAGCGGCAAAAAGCCTCAGCACTTTGGCAATGATATTGAACACAGAGCAGCACAGAGTTGTCCTTCACTTATCTCTGCTTCTAATTCAGTCATTTCAATTACTGTGTATTTGTGTACTGTGCATTTTTATGGGGATCCGGAGGATTTAACTGTTACTGGTTTGACTGCTGCACTTAGTGTCATGCAGCAGCACCTCACACATGGGAATAATTTTAGATATGCTTTTTTTATACAAGTGGATATGGCTTTTCTTTTTGCTTTGTTATAATCTGGTTTAACTCTGAGATACCAAGATAACGGGTGCTCAAGGAAAAAGTCGATCCCTCTGCTCCCTACAAGCAGAGTCTGCGATCTGTGGTGTCCGCTGGGGCAACTGGTTTGCCTTCAGGCAGCAGACAGCAGCATAGGCTCCATCTTCAGTCTTCCTCCGAGATGCCTTGATGCACCATGAGCTCATTGAATGAGTCTCCCCAAACAGAAGAGGGGAGAAGCCCCATGCCAGCAGCGTCTCCAGTGACTTGGTCATTCAGAGCACGTTTAAATGGCTTTGGGTAACATAGAGCTGGCTCATTGCAGTTCCCAGACTCAGCAGTAGGCCATGCCTTCAGAGCACAATCAGCATCCTCTTGCTTAATGTCAAGTTGTACCCACTTTTTGTTTGTCCCTTTGACTTAGTGAGTGAAGCAACCTCACCCCCTGACAGCACCTCACCTACAGTGGCCAGCTCTGTACTGGTCACAGCCAGAACTTCCTTGTAAGTGACCCTGGAGTGGAGGGCAAATAGTGACATAAAAACCTGGGTGCCAGTTTTAAAAGGTTAAGGAGGCATTTTCACACAGTCTCAGGTTTGGCTAGTGATACAAATAGCAGCAGAGATAGGCCAGCACAGAGTGAAAACGAAACTCAGACTTCAGCATGCTGATCAGAAAAAAGAGGCAATTTTTCTCTTTCCGCATATTATACTAACCGGCACATCAGTGACCTCCAGCCTCTGGTCCCTGCATCATTGCCATCCTGTGTCCTCTGGTGTCTGCACTTCTGTGGAGAATCTCTCTGGAAAGTCCCCGAACAAATCTGGGATGAGTAGGCTAAGTCCCACACTTGGAGAGCTGATGGACCTAAAAATATGGATCTCAGCTTTTTAAAGGAATGCCAAGGTAAACTTTAAAGTCCTGTGAATGGATTTGACCTCACTGAAGTCAGTGGGAGTTTGTTATTGACTTTAGTGGGAGGAGGATTTTATGCCATTAATGTTCAGCATCTGCCCATACCCACAATCTCCTTGGAAAAATGTTGCCCTGAGATAGGAAGTAGCATGTGAAACTTCAGGAGAAATTGATTTATTTGGGAAGAAACAGAGAGGAGTTAGAAATTGCAATAATTAATGGAAATGCCACATGACCTTTAATGATAATTTTCCTTAGAGGGCTTTGTTTCAAAAAAACCAGGCCTCACCTGTGAGAAGCACATAGGCACTGTCTGGTTAAACGGGAAATGGTTAGTAGGAATCCCTCAGCAAAACACGCCAGTACAGATGCTCCCGAAGCTGCTACATCTGCTTCTTTGAAAAACACTTCTTCCGCATCCTCTGCTACGGTGCCAATGCACACTCTTGGGAGATGGATAAAAGCACACTCCAGATTTTCACATGCCAAAGTGGGAATAATGATTCACTAATTAATCCCTCCTTAACAAAACAACAAAATTACTTGAAGAAAAAACCAACAGTAAACACTATTAGACTTTTCTGCAGTGCTAGAGAAAAATGGGAACCATTCTAAAATTAGGTGTGTGTGTGCAGGGGGAACAATATCCTGCAGCATTGCCTGAGATACCCATGAGATGAGCCTTTCTTTAATTGGGGTTTGTCTCGCGCATGTAATTTATTAAAGAAAAAAATGAACTGAACACAAAAATTTGCTTTTTACCAATGTGTTTATGTTTATGCCATTTCTTAAAAATTTCTCAAGACTTACATTATCAGCAAGAAAGGACGACCTTTATAATTCTTCTAGGGTCAATGATGATGATCAGCAAAATGAGTGTCGGTTGTGCAAATTAAGGGCCTGGAGGCACTCTTAACTTAGTCAAGTTTCTCTTCAGACTTCAAAGCATTCTGGAGAGCAGAATAGATGCAACAAAACTGTTTGGGTCAGTGCTTCCTTTTTTAGCATTCATTTTCTGTCCTCCTTTTACTGGCTGGTTTCCAAAGTGTGGGACAACATCTTGGAGCCTAAACACAGACTGCAGAAAACAAGCCATGCAACCATTGCTTGTTTTGGTGCAATAGTAATGAATTTTGTCTGGGGAAAAGAAAAGAGAGTCTGCTCGTAGCAGCATCTCACTCTATCCTGCACAGAAGGAACAAAACAGTCATCCATCTAATTCTAACATATATAATTTATAATATGTTTATGCTTTTTCTTCGCTGACAACTTTAATAAGTAGTTGCCCTACAGTCTTAAATGGAAAAAATACTATAGTTCTGGGCTCAGGTTTAACCCCTTCCCTCCAGCTTTTCTGCGATAGTGTGTTTTGGGAGAGGGGGACGGCTTAGGATATTCCCTTCCATCATGGTGTTGTTGATATCCCTACCTGATGACAAAGAAACCACCCACCATTGCAGGCCTCTCCGCATACAAAAATTACTGGCCTATCCGTCAGTGGAGAGGGCTGACAAGACATACTACACTCAAATGTAAAACACATGGCTGCAAAACACTTAGTTTCCTGGCAATAATTAAGAATGCTACTTGGCAGGTTGGCAGCCACATAAAACAACTGTTAGTCAGCTTTAAATTTATTACTTTCCCAGCTTATTGAAATGAAACCCATATTATAAACGTATGTATGAAACGAGGCCTCAGATGATGAAACGACATGCACATAAAGTCAAGGCAGAAGTAAATTGTCTCAGGAGAGCTTTAAAAAGGACGCTGTGTCCTAAAGCAAGCAGAGCAAAGTACACCTTCTGGGCTGAGCCACCTGAAAGCTCACCTGCCTCTCCTGGCTGACTGCCGTCAAGCACCTGAAATACCAAAAGCATCAAAATGCTTGCTAAGTTGAATATAAAACAAAATGGAGAAAAGCTAATTGCCCTTAAGTTTGCTTTCGCCTTTACAGTTATGTAGGGAGAGACACCTTACGCAGGATAGATACATGTAGGCAACCTTATTAAGCCCCGTGCAATTACCGTAAATGAAATAAAGCAGTTGCTGGGTGCCCTTCTGCTCTCTCTGTGCCATTTTGCCTGGCCAGCCTGGCAGCCCAGACCAGCATAACTGTCCTCGCGATTCTCTTTGCTGATTAGCAGATGTCAGCTCTATCCTCCTGTAGCCTTCATTTTTTTGTTGGCCCAGACAGCTCAAGCCCTTCCCATCCTCTTCATGAGCCAAGCTCTCCATTCCCCAGCTCGTCTTAGAAAAGTCTGATCCAGCTTGAATTCATCTTTTTGAATTTCTGGGGATGAGCACAGGCTGCCAGGGGAGGGGGCAGGGGCTGCTCCTGTGCCGTGTCTCCTGCCCACGTCTCTCCTGCACCGCAGGACCGCAGGGCATCCCCTGGCCTCAAACGCAGGAGGAGAAACCAAAGTCCTCTGGGTGTCCAGGCAGTGGATTCAATTGCAATGCAGTTTAGTTGCGTACATTTTTTTCCTGCTGGAAAACAATGGAGATTTACGATTATCTAGCGCCTGCTTTTAAGGGTCCTGAAATGTTTTCAAAATTTAGATCCAAATCCCGTAAACACTTTGCCATATGACTGACTTGACTTGCATGAAGCAACACTTGCTGGCTCTTTGAGGTTTCTCGTAAAGGAAAGCTGTACATGTGCTAAAGTGTTTGCAGAATCAGCTCCTTGGAGCTAAATTCTCATTTTGAATAGCTGCACTGCTCTTCCTGCAGCCACTGGCCTCTTCGGGACATTCGGGTTTCCTCTGGGGTAGAAAAGCTTTAGGTGTTTGTGCTGCAATAAGCCGATGCTGTGCTGTTTGCTGCTCTGAGCCCTTCCCTCTGCCCTGCCAAGAGAATCAGAGCAAATCTGCCTGCACTAGACTGGCTTTCCTGGTGAGTAACTGTTTCCAAGCAATTCACTGAGCTGATACTACCTTAAGTGTACTGAAATCAAAGATAATCTAGTATCGAGAAACTACAGTAAGAAACTGTCTGATCATCTGTTTGCAAGTTCTTGACAAACTTTTCAATGGAGAATGTTGTAGGTGATTTACTTAGACCTTAATGCATGTTCCTAGGAATGGCACCCCAAATTTTTCCTGAAGAGCTAGTGCCTATGGCTTGGTACACCCAAAAAGCCGTATAATCAGCATGCATGCTCAGTTAGTTTTGCTACTGGTCTGAGATTGTTTTTTTTTTCCTGTAAGTATTTACCAAAAAATCCATACCTATGCTGGAATATAAATGAAACCTTCATACCCTTTTATAAACATGAAATGTGCCCAAATGCTGGTTTTCAGCTTGAAAAACTCAGATTTTGAAAATAATTATTTAAGTGTCCTTGTCTGGGCATGACCATAAGGTCCGTCCTGCATAATGGAAAATCAACAGCTTTATCAAAACCAGTATACATCTGTGGGATGTCTTCACATCAGTGAAATGCAGTATTTCAAAGAGAAATAGTTTCCTGAATCATGTATGATCATTTCCAAATAATGACGCTAACAATGCATCAATTGTTAAAGCAGAAAACAATGAGCAAATCAATGTTACAGAAACATACAGCAATCATTTTGTCCCTAACAACTTGTTACTGTCTTTTGTAGCTAAAACTATCACAGTATCCCAGACAGAAGCGTTTTCACAGAGGTAGTGAGTGGTTTGAACCTAAGCATTTTGCATCACGCAGACTGCGAAATAGCAAAATAGACATAGACACCCAAAGCCCAAACCACATCATTACTCTTCTCCTAAAACATTACAAAAACGTGTGTTCTCACTGGTGACGTGAGTACCTACTTACAGGGTAAGCGTAAAATCTCAAGGAAGGGAGGAAATAGTGTCTCCATGTGAAGAGGATATATGTCAGCAGTCAGCTGTTAGATGGAAAGGAGTAGATACAGGAACAGCAGAGAAAAGATGGATACGTAGGAAACTGAAAGTAAGAAGACTGAGTGTTAAAGGGAGCAAAGGAAAAATTATAGGGTGGGGGAAAAGGCAGAGATGAAAGGGGAGAATAGCAAAAGAGAAAGGAGAGGAAGTAATTTTATGGGGGAGGAAGAAAAGAGAATGAAAGTAAGAAGGGAGTGGAAAGAGAAGAAGGAAAAAAACCCAAGGCTAAAAGCTGTGGGGCAAAAGGAAGAGCGGAATAAAAAAATCATTTGAGAGAAAAAAAAAAAAAGGGAAAAAAAAATAGCGTGAGGGAGTTGTAAATTGATGTGCTTTTTTTTTTTTTCAAGGAAGCTTAATTCCAGGATGTTACAGTAAATAAAAAATACACAAGCATTTTCTAGCATGTGTGTATATACACTTCTGTATAGATAGATACACTTACACCCAAATGGACATCTTGAGCAGCCTATAAAACCATGCCACAATCCCCTCAGAAAAACCACAACTGTAAACTGTGCATATGCACACATGGTTGCGGTAAATGCAGAGCAGTTGTGATAGACGTTTCTCGGCTGCTTAAAAGATATTGCCCAGACAGCTTTCATCCCGTCTGGTAGGCCTGCTGGAGTGGCGGGGAAAAGCTCAAGGAAGAGGCCAAGAAAGTCCGGAGAGGAAAAGTTTGCCCAGAGCCCTTCGTATTGGCGTAGGGAGGAGAGAGCAAATACAGTCCTGGAATAAGTATTAGTTAATCTAGTTACCTGGAAAGAAAAATGAAATGAGGCAGAAGGAGGAATAGAGAAACTTTTGGATGTGTAACAAACCCATTCTTCTATGCTGCATGCAAAGAAACATGGGAAGAGACTGCTGGTAAATCTTTCAGGAAGACATTGCTTTATGCCAGTACACAGTCCCATACATTTAGATGATACTGTAAAAAAAAAACCAAACCAGCAACACCCCCAAATCCACAATGAAAACAAACAGAAGAGGAGAGAAATAGGGGAAATCAAAGCAGTGCAAAACCAGACCAGTTTCTCCCCTGCTTTTTCTCAGATAGCTGAAGCACAAGACAGTTTGCTGATACGAGGACTGCATTTCTGTTGCAATTCCCTGTTTTGATTTGTGAAGATTATTTGCAATTTTGGCACTTTGGTCTGAAGTTTCCCAGTATCGCCCCTCCACTCATGTAATAAAAAGTTACATCTTTCTGCTGAAAGGTGTTGAGGCAAAGCTGAAAAAAAAAATCGAACTTCTTTCAAATAAAAACCCCTGGGAAATAATACCCAGCATGGTTATTTTCTTGAAAATGTTTATTTTGCAGCATGGAAGAATATAATTAGCACTAAAATAAAATTTTTCATATTTTTCTCATTTCTAATTATTAAGTCTTGCACTTGTGTGTGGTCCTGAGTCATGGTTTTAGGATTTGTAAAAGAATTACCAATCTAGACTCTAATTTGGGGTTTTTTTGGTGAACTTTTGGGGTGCTTTTTTGCTAAAACCCCTTTGGTCTGGGGGAGAGGAGTTCTAAATCCTCCCTGACTCCTGAAATTTCTGAAATCCCCCCACCTGATAGAGACTCAGAGTCTGTTTTCTGGCTATTTTCCAGCTGCCAACTGAAGTCCCAGTCAGTAATGGCATTCTCTTAAAATGCGTCAAGGGTAGAAGTTTTATGATGTACTGTACACACATGCTACTAAAAATTTGCAGCAGGGCAAGTCAATTTTAATGAACTTTTTTCACTTGTGAATTATCTGCAGACAGACTGACATTTTATTTTTTCCTGATCTGATTTATTATTT
Source organism: Haliaeetus leucocephalus (assembly GCF_000737465.1). Taxonomy (NCBI): domain Eukaryota; kingdom Metazoa; phylum Chordata; class Aves; order Accipitriformes; family Accipitridae; genus Haliaeetus; species Haliaeetus leucocephalus. Next base: position 2,969,188 of record NW_010972631.1, read on the forward strand.
GCAGTTTGTTTCCAATTTCCACTGGTAATTTTTGATCTGCACTTCCCCCCCCCCCATCTTTTTGTTATGAAATTCTGATAATAAAAATTTGAAATGGGATCTTTCAGCTGCATGTTTGGTTTGGTTTTTGTGACATGATCAGATGAGGGAAATTCTCTAGTTTTGTATTTCTAGTGAGCATACCCACAATATAAATTAGGCATTAGCTTTCTATATTCCATAAAGTTTGCTTTCATCTTAGGAGAGACAAAAAGCACCACATAGGCCTAACCAAAACCTGTGCTCAGGTTAAAAAAAGGATTTTGTGCTTTGCTACAGACACAGACAGATTTTTCCTAAATTGTCACAAATTGCCCAGTGAAAAATTATCTCCTGTTTTCTTACCTTTAATGGCTCACGCAAGCAAAGCATTCCTTTTTCCTTTAGAAGAGTGAGTGAACTTACGGTCTGCTAAAAGCAATAGATGCTGGCATTTGCCATGATTAAATAGCAGCTCATGGTGACAGAAGTCAGCAGAGAAGCTGTGGAAAGATCCCTTCTGCTTTAACAGAGCTTCAGCATCACCTACAAAGATAGCCCGTAAACCACTGCGGCTTCGTTGGACATTCACGTTTTTTTGCTGAGCTGCCGGAGGTGAAAGCAGAGGGTGTGGGAACAGCTGGTTCCCACTTTGGTGGGAGCGGGAGACAGCGCCTGCCTTTAGCGGGGTCCGTCACGGCATTTGCACCAACGCCGGGGGCACGGGAGGGCTGCGGGGCCGTCGTCGGCTGGGGGTGCAAAGGGAAGGCAGGGACCACAAACAGGGTCCAGTGTTCCCGGACGTCGAGGAAATGTTTAATGTCGAGGCATGTTTTATGTCAATCAAACACATAAACCACTGTTACTGTTACAGGGACTGCATAAGCCCATAAAGATGCACTTTTAAACCTTTAAAAGTAAGGTACCGTAATTACATCTAATAGAACCCTCCGGGTCCCAGGGGTGCCTTTCCTGCTTTTAAGATACCCAAGGTGGATGAGGTAAAGGAGGAAAAAACCCCTTCCTTAGAGCTCTGAGGGCAGAAAAATGCGAACGTTGTCCAATTCCGCACGCAAGATCTCTCAAGCCTTGATTTATTGGCTTTAATAACTGTGGGATCTCTCTCCGCTTTTTGGCTTGAGAAATTGAAGCCATGAGGTTGTGAGAATGTCTGTCTTCCAGAATAATCTGCTCTAGTGCCAGTCATTGGGGAAAGCCAGCAGGCTTGCCTTATTTGAGCTGCGTGATGCTCTTTTTAAACTTGTTTTAAATCTAACTTCATCCTAAAGCAGCCTCCTTTCACAAAAAAAAAAAAAAAAGAAAAAAGGCCTCTCTGGGAAACAAAATGCTCATCTCTGCCTTACAGAAACGTGCGAGTGACTCCGCCGTGGTTAACGTCGCATAATAACTTTATGACGCAGCCACTTTTCTTCATGAGCAAAGACGGCTGAGCTTTGCAATGCCGCACTCACTTTCCCAGGGGACCCGCGGGTCAGTCGCCGTGCCGGAGATAACGATGGCTCCTATCAGAGGAAAAAGCAAAAAGAGGAATTAGGCATCTGAAACTCGGGGAGACGCGCAAGCCGTGGATTAAAATCAGATTTCTGAAGCTGCTACTGTCCGCTGTCTTTCGTCACCCCCACCACCCCGGCAGACACCGCTGCCTTTTGAGGCAGAAGCCCCCGGTTTCAGCCCCGACCGCCCAGGGGTGGCAGTGGCCCGGCGAGGAGCGGGATGGAGGGCTGTGCCCCACAGCTGCTCCCGCCATCTGATTTCAATCTGCTGCCACATGTCCGGAGCGCGGGAACGTCTCCAGCCCCACGCGAGGTGCAGGGCTGCCGGCACGGTCCGCCGGCCCCAGGGGAGGCGAGGGGCGCGATGGGCGTCCATCCCTTGCCCGATGGGGTTCGGCAGGATTTTTTGTCCGCTGGGGTTTGTTTCCCACTGGACCTGCAAAATCCGGCTTTGGGTTTTTGCATTGGTAGTGAAGGGATTTGGAGACAGTGGCAGAAGTGCGGGGAGTAAAAAGTTGACAGTGCAGTATAGTGCAGTCACTGGAGAAACTGGATTTTTTTCCAAGTATATTTTTAAACTGAAACAAACCTCAGAGGTTAGAGCAGTGCTTTTTGAAATTCCCTATCAAGTGTAACTGGCAGGGGCCCATGGAGCAGCTCCACCAGCCTGCACGAAGCTTTCCACTGTCTTCTCCAGTGTGGGCAATTAGCTTTGGTTGGGAATTTTTCAACAAAACACTCCTTCATTATAAAATGCCAGTTCATTGGCACTGGCATTTTCATGAAAAGAATGGTTTCTGAGGTCTGACATGAAAATTCTGGGCAAACCAAGACAGCACATCCCAAAATAACTTGCTATTCAGGGCACTCCATCCTGAACTGGACGGAGCTGAGTCTGGAAACTGTATTTTTCATATTACAGGTGAATTTCCAAACACCAGGCTGTTGTAAGACAGATGTTGGCTTCTTTTTTATGGGAAAACATAGCTGGTGGGTCTGAGTGTTGTACTCATTACGATTCAATAAACCTGGGGCTTCACAAACGGGAAAACTTTCCTACCCAGTTCTCTAATGAACAGCTTGAAAAACATTCATTAAAAAAAAAAAAAAAAGGTCTAATTCACATATCATGTGTGTGCAACTGTTTATCTGTATGTATGAATATCTGTTAATGAGAGAGAGAAGAGGAGGAATGAGTCCTGGTCTAACTATACATTGCTTTAGGAGCAGTGAACTGAATGAAAAGAAAAAGCCAGGAAATTCCAAGCTGAGATTCCCAGTTGACAGTACATCTGTCACTTGCTTCTTGATATGCTTTTTATTTCCCATGACGGCAAGAATTTCCATTTATGAGGATTCGCTTTAACTTTGAATTTCCTGATTTTTTTCAGGACGTGGAACAGTTTTAATGTTGTACATGTAACGAGCAGTTTTAATCTCTTGGTCGGTTACTGGAGACAAGCCCAAAATTATTTTACGCGCCCCTACACCTTTCCAAGTTAGTCATTTCAGGGTTCAAGCACAACTAGACTTCCCTGAGCTAGCACTAACATTTTTGGCCAAGAGATCGGGGCGCACCGTGCATCTTTTTTTCCTCGCAGGAGGGCTCCTCTCTGCCTGCCGGCCGGGTTTCCCTGGCCTCTGGCTGCTCCAGCTTCTCAGGGTTTATTTGCAGTGTGTTGTAATCTAAATTCCTCATGAACACCTTCCATCACTCGCTTGCTGATCCGTGTCCTGTTCTTTTGGCTGAATTACATTTTAAAGTCCCTCCTGGCTTCCCTTGGTCGGGTCTGACGCTGGCTGCTATGAAATGACCCTTGTCCTGATTGACTATCACTCATGTTTGCTCTAAAAAAATACAATGTACCTATAGTGTTAAAGCAAATAAGCCACATGTCATATTAGCAAATACGTGCAGTTAAAGACCAGTAGACCAGAAAGGGCCCACCTCGTATTGTCTTATGATTGATATTTAAATATTTCTCCCCTCAGAGGTGGGAACTCAGTCGGATACGGTCTGTGTGGCCCTTTCCCACCAGTCCTGAGTGACCAATAATTAATTTATGCTGAATGTAATTACTCCCTTGTTAACAGTAGTTTTTCTGCACTTTCTCTCAGTTGGCTCTGGAGACGTACATGTTGAGTGTGATGTATGACTCCTGGCACAGAATGAAACCCTAGTCCTGTGAAAAGACATAGATAAAGTGAGGTTGCTCCATTACTCGCTAATGAATTTATAGGCTCACCACTCTTATCTCAAGTGCAGCAGAGAAAAATTCTTAGAGGCTATTAGTGTAGTCTTGAAATAAAGATATTGGGACTTGGGTTTAGCCATTCTTCTCTGTCCTGTCACTTCAATGGGCTCTTCAAAACAACAACAACAAAAAATGCTTTTAATCTAAAGGAAGGAGAGCGAGACAGACAGCTGCTGTGGCCTGGGCTGCACATTTGCCAAGAAACGCCAGGGCTGGAAAAGCAAGGAATAATGAAAACACTTCCCACGTGATGATTCATTAATGGCACATAGGCGTGTGCAAAGCTACACAGTACAGTGGGGGATGCATTACAGATACTGAGCTGCTGCAGCTATTGTGTTTCAAAGCGGTAGTCATGCTAATGTGGTGCTGGCAGGCAGACGTGAGCCTTTTTGGAAGGCGCTATAATAGCTTCCTAGAAATTAAAGACAGAAGGGGCTAGCGGATCATATACCCTGTCCTCCTAAATACCGCAGGCTGCTAGGATTCATGCAAAAACCTTATACGTGTCCAAAACTGTCAGTTAAGGCAAACGTTTTAACCTTAAGAAGCTGAGCTCGGTGTCAGCAGCAGCAGAAATCCAGGGCCTGGTGCCTGGATGAGAGTCCCTCGTGCTGGTGGGACACGAGGTAGGTTTAACAAGCTCAGGCAATCCTGCCAGCCAAAAATCATGCCCTAGGCCACAGGGGTGGGTAGAAAACCCCTAAGACCCAGTAAGTCTGGTCTAGAAGGGGAAACCCTTGCTCAGCCCAAAGGTGAACATCCATCCCTGGGCTTGCAGGCAAGGCACAGCAGCAGCGGCGGGGGCTCCGCACGTCCACCAGTGAAGGGGAAAATTCCGTGGAAGCTGGGTGGGGAGGGGATCGGGAGCTCAGGAGCTGAACTACTGCAGGGAAGGGAGGGGGGAAAATCCTTCCTGACTCTACCACATGGAAAACCGCTTGTTTTGGCACACGTGTGGGAAGTTTCTTGAAGGCCAATTAAAAAATTAGGTGTGTCAATAGCCTGCTAGCTGTTGTGCAGAAACCTGTATTTTAAACCGTAGGAGGTAACAAAGGCCTTGTTGCAGTCTGCTGGGTAAAATTTAATTTATACCAGTCAGCAGACCCTGGAGATCTAACCTGATACTGCCACACACCGAACGGGGTCGCGAACAGAGCCCTAGGAAGACGGCGGGGAGGGGCAGGTGGCAAGGGCTGTTGGCTTCAATATAACAAGCTGAAAAGAGCAAATGAGAGAAAATATTTACAGCTGAAATCATCAAAGCAACCACTAAGTGGTAATACAGGGGACTACTAGGAAAGGCATTGCTCTGACAGTGGCATTGCCACTTTCCTCTAGGAGATAACTTTGTCTTAAGAGGCTGAGCAAGAGTGAGAGGGCGATGGGTCAGACAGGGATCGTGGCACCGGTCTGCTTATCTCCAGCAGCCTTCTTTTGGTAATATGGGGAAGTAGGGTCAGAAGAGATGATGAAAGCCATTTTACCCTCCTGCAGCTGGAAAAGCCACTGCAACTACATTTCAGACAGGGCAACCGTGGAAGAGCCTCACTGAGGGTCTGACCGCATGGCGTGTCGGCCCCGCAAAGCTCACCCGGTGGGGCATGAGGGAGAGCAAGGCTGGGCTTCAGATCTGCTCTCCTTCTCTTTCCCTTGTTGCAGGCTTCCTCCCAGTTTGCCTTGAAGAAAATAGGACCTGACTTCTGCACGGCCCGGAGAAGGGGCAGGTCTTCGCCGCGGGCTGGCGGGGACGGAGGAGGTGGGCGGCCGGAGGTCTGGGTCGGGGTGTCCCAGCAGGACTGGGAGCCGTGGGGCTGGGAGCCCTCCTGGCAGGATGGGGCGGACGGCATTTCCCTTCCTTCCTCACGGCCCGGCTTAGTGTGCAGGGCTCCTGACCGCAGCCGTGGCTTTTTTTGTGGAGAACAAAGCCCTTTTTATTTCTTTTTATTTTTTTTTTTTCCCTTGGATTTGGCTGTTGGAAAGGAGCTAGAAACTATTTGCACCAGGAAATACAGGCTGAAGAATGAGTGTGTCAGCCCAAGTCCACTTGGCAGGGCTGCTTCGACTGCAGAAGTGAGGCAGCAGTGCGTTAGGAGGCCTGCTAATTGTCAGTGAAGACAAAATGAATAGCTGTGGATTAATTGAGCACTTCTACTATTGTTTTTCTAGAAGAAAACTTCTTGTTTCTAGGAAAGAACCAGGGATGATGTTTCTGCTCAAGCACATGTTTTTATTGATCAGACATTCACTAGGTCTTCTGGGGCTATAAAAAAAGGTATGGAGATTTCCAGAAATGTCCTTCACCCATGAATCCTCACCAGTACAATGCCAAATCTCAGACTGGTCAGTTTGCTTTTGGGGACTGTTGCTATTAAAAAGCACACAATTAAAAATATTTCTTTAATGTAAAACATGAACACAATAATGACTTGGATTTTTTTTTAGCAGAAACAGAACCGACTTTATCTTTTGAAGGTAAAAGACTTGCTGCAATGGATTGCCTCTGGTGAGCAAGGAATTACAAAGCACCTCCTGGAAGACAGTGGCAGACACAAGTAAAACAGGGTAAAGTCCACTGGCTCCCCAAAGTCAGGTTTAAAGTTTTACGCTATCTTAAGCAGACATCACAATGTATCAGATTTAAAGCAAGGCAAATCCTCCTTCACTGATGATGAAGGCCTCTGCCAGGAGAATTCTTTATGAAAGCAAAAATTCAAACATTTTGCACAGACAACAACTACTGTACTGCCAGCTGCAAAAAGTTTTTGGCATGAAGGTCCTGAAATGGAGGCAACTATCTACAATATAGGCTTTGTTAAAATAGGAACAGTATATCTTTTTAATTATTTTATGCAGACAGCTTTCATGTGTTAATCTTTATATCATTTTATATTTGTAATACCCCAGTTTCTGATGTGCAACTGCTTAGAGAGAAGAAATGGATCATTTGGGTAACACAGGAACTTGGTTGGCATTACTCAATATTTACATCTAACCTGAATATGTGAGGGCTTTTTAAGCATTAAATCTTACAAGAGGAAGGAAAAGAAAGAAGAAAAGTTTTCCTTTTCACACGACACCAGATCTAGTTGAGACTGGATACATGGAGTAAATACCAAGACTGAAATTCTAGCCCCATTGAAGTTAATGGCAAAATTCCCGTTGACTTCAGCTGGGCCAGGATTTCACCCTTTGAGTATTTCCAGCTCAACCAGAAGCAGGAAATACTGGAAAGCTCTTGACAGAGCCTGTTCTCATGATATTTCCAGTCCAAATTTTCAGGCCCTGTTATTCTGCATTGTTTAGATCACACAGTAAAATAAGAAGGGTGTTGGGAATATGCTGTGCTAGAAATACTTCAGAAGGTAAATGTAGAAATAGAGATGAGATTTAAATTAAAGGGAAAAAGGATGAATGAGGTGACTACATGTAGAAAGTGATATAGTGAGTTTTGGGTTGACTTTATTAGCTCACTATTACATAACAGAACGGTTGTAACATTCTGTGGAAATGACATACGAGCTGGTATACTACATTTATATAATTTTCACTGAACATAACTCCTGCACAATATGGAAAATGAGTACACTGAAATCTTTACCCCAAGTTGCACTGTCGTGCTGTAGCTGCACACAATGCTTTCCCAGAGCTCTGCAGTGCGGCTGCTGCAAACTGCCTCAGGAAGGACAAAAACTGCAGAATACAGTAGTCTTTCATATACAGGTAATTAAAAGGAAATACAACTGCTGTGGCCTGAAGGCCTTGGACAGGAAAGGGGCTCTCTCTGCCACCATCTGTTGGCGAATGGGGGAAAGAAAGTGTGTTGAACGTCCTCATCTGCAGAGACCTGCCCAGACCCCAGCCACATAGATGCTCCCCAGAGCAAAAAGTTTTTGCTTTCCAGTTGCAGTATCCCAAGGGCGACATGGCAACACAGAGACCTGCATCTGCATGCATCCCTACCCAGAACCCCTCCTGGGCATCTGGGAGGTTTGTCGTACCCCGGTACAAACAGTCTCTCAGCCCGTTGGTGAAAGGAACAGGAAAAAAACTTTATTTTAAAGAAAAGAGTTTAAGGAAAAACTCCCACAGAGTTGCTGTGCTTCTGCTGTGCCTCCCCAAGGGACCCCATGCATCCAGCACAACTACCCAGTATCTCAATATGAACACAGTCTCCTGCCATGGTGTTCCTGTTAAACATGCCTCCCTGCCTTTCTCACAGTTTTCCTAAAACCAGAGCTTGGGAATCACCTGTTTTGGCTCAGGTTTTCACCTGTGTTCCTGTAGCCCACAGCAGCCCTGGAGGTGCGAGCAACACTCTCACTTCTTTCTCAGAGGGATGGTGGCCACAGGATTTGTGTTCCTCTTTCCCTCTCCCATCCTCCCGTCAGTCCAGGAACTTGAGTATCTGTGGGGAACTTGCCTTTTGGATGAGAATGAGATCTCTAGCTAGCCACAGGGCTATTCATTACAGCGGGATAGTCAATTCAATGATCTTTGGATATTCTAGGTGTCTGTAATGCCCCTCATATTTCCACTATTTTTCAATAAAAATCATGCTCCCAAAATATCCGTCAGGTATCTTTCTCCTAATTAGCCACCAAATACAGGTAAAATTAGTATGCCTGGGTTAGTCTCAGCAAACCTAGGAAGCATTCCCTAGGCATGGTGATTATGTCTGTCAGAGGCCACATCTGGATTTTGGCATTCACTAGCCACTGAGAGTAGCCACAGTGGACCTTATTGGGTAAAGAGGGGGCAGTGATGGTGAAGCACATTTTGTCATTTATCGAGTTACTTCTCTCCTGAGCCCAGTAACTGGTACAATTTTGAGGAGAGCATTCAGTCCTGATTTAAAAATGTCAAAAGTTGGGCTGTCCTCCACCTTACTCAGTAAGTCCTTTCTGAAGAATAATTGGGAAAAAGCAATTGCTTTTTCCAGTTTGCACTTGCCCGTCTTTCAAGCTTCCAGCAATTTGTTCTGACCATGTCTGTCTTTGCTCCGTTAATAAGTGGAGCCTGAGTAACCCACCGGTTCCTCCTGGTGAAGGTATTACCTGGTGTAATCAAGTGGCTTCTCAGTCTTCTTCTTGATAACTTAAACAGACTGAATTCTTTAAGAGCTTCAGTGTAGGGCACTTTCTCCAGTCCCTGAATCATTTTTACGGCTTTCTTCTGCACCTTCTCCAGTTTTTCAATATCCTTTTTTTATAATGCGAACATCAGAAGCCTATACAGTGCTGCAGTATCTGGTTAATAGGCTGTAGATAACTTTTGTGGTCTGTTTTCTGAAGTTGACACTGGGTTCCCTTTTACCTTGAGTAAAATATTTGCCATTCCCCTCACAGACAGGAGGCTGGTCTGCACAGTCGGCTGCAGGCAGGGGCAAATGCGCCCTGCCTAAAATGTGATGCAGGCAGCCGTGGGCTGGCTGGGACCCGGCCGTGGCGTAGACCCAGTGAGTGCAGCGATATGCTCTGGTTCACAATCCCGGCTAGGAGCTGCCCCTATTAGCTTGGGCTCAGGTCCAGGCTAACCTGGAGACACAGCTTTTGGGCAGAGCACAGGGACAGCAAAGCTCCTGCCTGCCAGCAAGGCTATGCATGGAGAGGTTTGGGTTTTTTTTCTACTATTGCGAGCAGGGAATATCACCTATTACGGTATTTAGTGGTAAAGGTATTTAGGAAAAGAAAATCTAAGGACAGATATTTAGTGAGCCTAGAAATGCTGGGCAAAGAGGTTTATAGCCTTTAATTTTTTCATATAGCTTCAACTTCAAAACAAAAAAGGAAGAGGAAGTGATAGCAGCTTTTCTTCACAAAGGGTACAACCCATATGTAAGAGAACAGTCGCAGGGGCTATAAAGAAAAAACATGTGAAGAAAATCTGTTTTTTTAAACTGCACAATTGTAGATGGGCGACTTACCTGGAGAGCAGGTCCCCAGTGGCACGGACGCAACAGCGCAGAGGTGGCCTCGCGTCACTGGTGTGCCCATCCACCTTGGGGTGACCACTGGCACAGCAGCCAAGGAACAGCCACGTCTCTAATGAAAGTGGTTCCTCAGACCTGGGCTGCCATTCCTACTGCTGGAGACCTTAGGCTGTAGTTAGAGATATGACATAGGGCCCTGAGAGGAGACAAGAAAATGAAGTGAGACAGAAGGTGCTTTGGCCACCCAGAGTGGAGTGAATAGTAGTTTTGATTGTGCTGGTGAGAGTCAGGAGTCTGAGGAGAGCAGAGAGATACCACTGCTCACCCCAGGATCTCCTGCAGGAGAAAAAGGTAGCTCTACAGACGTGGTGGGGCAGCAGAAGGAGGAGCAGGGAGCCCAAGCATGGGAAGGTGCCCTGCAAGGACCAGAGAGGCCTGACGCAGCCGTCGGCTGCTGTGTTATGGTGCTTCCAGTTAAAAGGATTTAACGAAGGAGCATGCCTGCCTAGCCTTACAGCCTAAAGTCTGTGGCTCTCAGGGGTGAAAGCAACTTGCATCCACTCCATGACAGCTGTAGGGGGTAAAAGAAGGAAGGAGCTCCCTTCCTCTGCCTGAAAAATAGACTATAGGCAAAAGCGTGGCTTAAAAAACAGTCACAAGCTGTGATAAAAGCAGCTCAAAGCCAAACCCAAACTCTTTCCGATGTGGAGGCCTGTATTAACATAAGAGATGAAAACCAGAATCTCGTCTGGTCAATCTATTCCGCATTAAAAGCCAGTTCCAGGAAACCCAAGTACTCCCCCACGCTGGGAGGGCTCAGGCTCAATGTGCCTGGATTAGGAACACAGCTATCAGCTCAGGAGATGAAGATTGATGTACTTCTGGTCCTAGATGCAGAGTTTAATACGAGGGCACTCTCTGTGGCCAAGCCAGACGCTTGGTCGGCACGGGGTGAGAAGGGAACCCAGGAACGGCTCTGCCTTTACTGTGTTTTTACACCAAAGGAACATTGCAGATGAGGTTTCTCCTTCACAGCATTCCCAGACAATTTGTCGGCTTTATGCAGTCTTCCTTAGCTAATAATTTCTTTTTCTCTCTGATGTTTCCTTGTACATGCTTGATGCATGCAAGTACATGCTTGAAAACATATACTTTCCTGGTCTGGAAAACTGTTAAGCATATTGAATGATAATACAGGGCTTCAGTTTCTTAAAATGAGCCACAGTGAAGGTACAGGTACAGGATGTTGGGATGCTGGTCTGCAAATAATGCCAGGGGTTATAATTTCATTCATGACAAATAGAAACAAATATATCTGTAGGCAAGATCTGTGGTCACTGAACAAGGAGTTGTTTTAGCAGCTCCCCTCACTCTTCACCCAGGTGATCGCCCTGGACTGTGTCCACCTCTGCAATGGTCATCACCTAATAAATGAGACAGAAGATCTGGCCTAGCATTGGATGGCTTTAAGATGTTTGGGATTTGCGTGCCACATGGGACCTCCGAAGGTGCTTGTTCAGTTTGGGAAGTTGGAGCAGGACTTCATGTAACAAAACCACTGTTGTTATAAACAGCCTCATAGACTTCAGATAACGGAAGGTCACTTGTTTGGTTTAGAGAGCCATTTAAACCTAATCGTTGCCCAGGTGGACTTTAAAAGCCTTATTGTTTAGAGAAATACTTGATTGCTATTTTTGGTTGCATAATATGTCTGGAAAAAGATAGATTGAGAGACTTCTAATGCACTTGATCTGATTTAGAAACAAAATTCAAAGACTTAACAAGAGGTAGGTGGAACATTTCTCTGTCAACAATTCATTACTTTTAGAGATGTTCAAAACTGCTTTTCTTTTTAGAAAAACTTATTTTAACGTTTTCTATCAAGCTTTGAAAATGTTCTTCAGGTCCAATACCTTTAGCTCGAATTTAAAAAGAAAACATTTGTTCATCTCTCAAGAACAATCCTGTTTTCTAACAACTTCTGCAGTTTGAAAGAGAAACTAAACTTTTCTATTTTAAAGGAAAAGGATTCTGCCAAAACTTCCATTTTTTGTATCAACAGGCTCAAGGTTTGACTTGGATAGCTCTTTTTTATTATTTGTCTGGAAGAGACCAGATATTTTTTCCAAAAACATATGCATTGCTACTAATAGTTTGGCTTTGATGCAACAGCATTTTTCAATAAAAATATCTGAAATATTCCAACAACTATTAAGAATATTTATTTGCCTCCATTTCGCCTTCATCTCTTGAACAAAAAGCTTTCAAAATTTTCTGAATGCAGAATGAGTTCACAGCTGGCCTCCTCCTGCTGTTTGTTTTTAAGCAATAATATGTGAATATTGTGTTATTTGTAAGAGTGTAATGCTCAAGTTATGGCAGGTACGAATTAGTGCCATCACTAAAACTGGCAGCGTGTTGTAACTCAAGCTGAGCACCTCAGCCATCCCTGCAGATGGGGATGTGAAGTGACATGTAACTCGGGGTTTCTTGATTTCTGTTAAGGTTTACACTTCTTTAATTACATCATCATCTGGGGAAAAAAATTGTTCTTTTTAGAAACCTGTGACACCTGATTGGATTGGCTTATAGGTAATGTGGTGATTGAATCTGAAGGCAAACATAAGCGCTGAAAAGAGGATTCTGTGCATTTATTTGGGTTTGGTTTATTTTAATTTTTTATACAAAGGAAGACCTAAAGGTCCTGATTTACAAGGCTGACATGTCTTTGCAATGGCAGTAATTACAGCTGGAAAATTTATCAGTTTAGCTCCAGAAAGGCTTCATTTTATAATCCTTACTCTCTCTCTCATTTTATTCCCCTGTCAAGCCTGATGCCTTTCCAGGACAGGCCATTTTTTGTCTTTTATTATAAAAATCGGGCATTCTTTTTTTTTTTTTTTCAAGGACATGCATTGTCTTAAAAATTTGTGTCACCAGTCAAAATAACACCATTGCTTCTGAAAATATTTTCATTTTCTGACATGTACGGAGGTGCCATAAAGTGGTGCTGACAACTTCATCTCTCGCATTCCACAAATCTTATCAAGATATATCATCGGAAAACCGCACGGGCTATATCCGGACTCTGACAAACCTGAAACATGGCCTGCCAGCCACAGATAAGGCTTGAAATGTTGGTCATTGAAAAGGTGATAACAGTAACAAGGATCAAATGCATGTACAACTTCACCTTTAGACAGCTGTGGTTTTTGGCTGAGCCGCGACGTTGGAGAAATCGCTGCTCTGCCTTTGCCGATACGCCGACACACTGCGTGCAGCAGGTCGGTGTGAAAGCGTGGGTACGGCAATGGCCGTAGGTAGCCCTCATTTTGGAAGAAGCCCAAATGTAAACCTCCAGGGTCACTAGGAGCACCAAAAAGCTCCAGGGAAAGCCTGACGCTTTGTTTGAGGGATCAAAGGGATTGTGGCGCTTTGTTGTTCCAAACGTGGAGAAAAATTGCAAAATGCCGGAGCAGAAATAATAAATGCAGCCCATCCCTTCCCCCTCAAAGCCTCCTAAAGGAGGTCTTGCCATCTTTTTGGTCCTCAGAGGGAAAATCTCAAACTAAAATAAAACTACTCGAAGCCGTTCCACAAAACAGTAAACTGGCTCTATAAGTATTTTTGGTTAATCTTGGGATTTAAACATATCACTATTATCGTAAAAAAAATGCAGTTCTTAAAACGGAATTTATAATCATTTGCTTAATGGTGCTTTCCCCATGCCATCCGTTTCCAAACAAAGCTTAGTTTATGGCTATCATAAGAGATTATGTTCCCTTACAGTTGCAGTATTTCTTCTATAATGATTTATTTTAAAGGGCTTCACCATGATAGCTCTCCAACTTTGTTCCTTCCTGTATATCACTGTTCAGGGTCAAAAGCTGGAAAAAGGGCTGGTCCCAGAGGCCTAACATATTTCACCAGTGGAGACTCTGGCTTTTCACTTCTCCTTCTCTCCTCATCACTTTATGCTTAAAGAATAACAGATGTGGAAACATTTAGAAAAGAACTAATTGAATTTCACATAACACAATTTAGCATTGTTTGAGGAAGTACCTAAATCAACAGCACATTTTCTGAAAGGCCCAGCGTTGCCTAATTAGAACACCAAACGTGTGACTAATTGGCCACACTTACACCAAAGGCTCTGTCGCAGATGAACGGCTGCCTATTCATCTTAGCTAAACTTAGGCCAGCGGTTTGGCTGTGAGGTAACTGTGGTTGTTTTAAATGAGCTGTGCCAAACATAACGGGAAAACTCGGCAATGGTAGGAGAACAAATCCATGTAAGAGCAGAGGAGTAATCAGGACACTTACGCTCCGGCAGCACCCGGAGGATTACCAGGAGATTATCAGCACATAAATTATTGGATTCTTGGTGCTCTGTAATTGGGACACTTAATAGCCTGCTCTTTATCATGTCTACTCCATTGTCTTTAAAAGCTCAGCATCTAATTAAAAAGTAAACTGATATTATCAGGAAAGGCTCCACTCTGCCCAGCTCTTGCCACTGCTGGATCTGTTTTTTGCATGCAACAGGATGCTTTCTTTTCTTCCTTCTCTTCCTTATTTCTTTCCATGACTGCCTGCCTTCTTTTTATGCCCTTTCTTGCTTCCTTTCTTTTTCTTTTTTCTTCCTTCTTTCTCTTTCTTTCTTATCTTCTTTCTTAATTTTCTTTTCTTTTTTCTTTTTTCCTTCTTTCTTCTTTCTTTCTCCTTTCCTTCCTTTCTCTCTCTGTCTTCCCCTCTCCCTTCCTTTGGCTCTCTTTCTCCCATCTTCTTTCTCTCTCTTTCTTTCTCCCTCTCTCTTGCCCTTTCTCCTTCCCTTCTCCCCTCCCTCTCTCCTTTCTTTATTAATTCCTTCCTTCTTTTCCTCCTTCCTTCTATCCTTTCTTCTTTCCTTTGCAGGTCCAGCCACCTTGAAGAAATGAAGAGCACCGTACTAAACTCTCTTTTCCACTGGAACATGGCAGTGGTGCTGTGAGGGTGCCTGGTTATGCACATTGCTTCAGTAAGCCCAAGGCTGGCTGCTGAAGTTTTGGATTGTTTCCTCTAAAAGGATTTATCAGCTTGAAAATAAGCATGAAAGCAGTGGGATTGGGGGAGTAGGACAGTTTCATCCATACCTGCCAACAGCCTCACTTTTAGATAGGATGATCAGAAGTTTTACAAACAGGTTCTAAGAAATCCAGCATCCCAAGAATATTGGCATTTTTTTACCGGTGCCACAGGCTGCTCACCTCTATACTTTCTGCTAACTGTGAAAGATTCCTCCTCTCCCCCAGCGCAACATCCCCACAGCCTGCAACCACCACTGCTGCGGCGCTGGTCACCCTCCCGCAGTGCCTGGCACAGGGACGACAGCAGCCCACGCGCATCAGCCCCGTCCTGCAAGGGGGAGAGGTCTCGTCCCCGTGCACCGGGGAGTAGTTGGGTGGATGCAGCTGGGACCTCCTGCCCTGTCTCCTTCCTCCAATGCACCCTCCATCACGTAGCCTGCCACGGCCACCCGAGCTGCCTGGCTCTGCTGAGCCCAAATACCAGAGGGAAGGGCAAACCCGGAGCAGAGGATTTTGTAGGGAGGTGGCAGGGAGCTGCATGAGGCAGCTGCATGTTTTGTTTGCCTGGAGGCCTGAAACAGCTCTTATGGCCTGCACAACCCCTTCTGGTCATGGTACTCGTACGCTGTAGTGGTTTGAAGGAAATTTATTTGCTCGACTTGTGCGTCACATAAATAAAAGAGGGGGTAGTGCTGCTGAGTTTGCTAAGGTCTTTGTTTAGCATTTCTTGAGTGGTAACTTGTGGATTGCTGCAGATGGGAAAGCTGCTTCAGAAAAGTCGAAGCTTCTAGAAAAAATGCAAGAAATGCTGTGGAATATGATGGGAGTTTCAGATGAGTGCAATAGCTGTCTTGCTCTGAAACACTACATGCATTTCACCACATTTCCTTAGCTCTCTGCCTTTTCTGTCGTTTGGGGTTCCCTTCCCCCACCTCTGCCTTCCCCTCACGCAGCTTTAAGGACACATTTCGTCCTTTCACATACAGTCACTTGCTGTACTAACAAAGATGAAAACAGTGCCAGTATGTCAGTAAGTGTCACAGTTGACGAGCTGCAATACAGCTCCCCCAGTGAGGCCGTAGGCAGCCTTGGCCCCACCAGCAGAGTCTGGGAAGCTGGGGCAGGAGAGATGCAGCCTGTACCTGCCCCACACAAGCAAAACCTGCCCAGAGAAAATGGCTTTCCCGAAGAATAAATGACTGCAGATTGGCCCAGGAGGGAGGAGGGAGAGATATCCTGGATCAGGCCAGATTCATTGCTGTTGGAATGGGTAACGGTCCATTTTCCCCCCTGTATTCAGAAGCATTGTTTGGCTGGGATAACCAGTTCATGTGTGTGTCACCTAAGGCAAAAATAATGGGAATGAAAGTTTCATAGGCCAGTAAATAAGAAAAGGAATTTAAGAGATCATCTAAATCATTCTGTCCATATCTAGGTCATCACCATGTAAATATTTGCTTAAAATCCCTTTATTCCAGGCCTTCACTATCCTTAGAGGTAGCAAGTTCTTTTTTTTAATATTTAACCTTGACCTTCCCTGCAAGTGGTTAATCCTTTTATTTTATGTCCTATCTATCATGGACATGAAAATCAGAACCCTTCTTCCTCTTTGCAGCAGTGCTTTACATATTTGAAACTCTTTAGCATGGCCTTTCTTCTCAGGACTAAACAACTCCATTCATTCATCTTTCTTTAGGGGTCATGTTTTTTCCAGACCTCTGGTCGCTCCCTTTGCTTTCTTCCCAACTCCCATGCCATGCAACTATGATCTTTCAGCCTGTCAGCAGTGTCAAAGATTGGAGATCCCAACCCACCCAAAGATACCGAGGGTTTGAGCCCACAGATGCCCAACTAGTATCAAATAATGAGCCAAAAAATGCCCTTTAATGATGCTGACAATTAATCCTCTTCAGGATGCTTATGGCAGAACTTTTTTTTTTTATCTGAAGCTATTCAGTTTTTTGCTGCTCATACTTTCAGCTGAAGGCAAAAATTTGTCTCCACCTAGTAACATAATTCATTAGTAAAATCAGTCTCTGACAAAATCTGTCAGATAATTAAAGGTGTGATATAAATACATACCTCTGTGTGTGTGTGCATGCACATATGCTTCTATATGTCCAGTACAGCTGCAGTGCTTAAAAATGAACTCTAATATGCCTGTTTCAGTCACATGAACCAGTTTTTCTCTTTCTATTAGTTCTGCTGTGGTAATTCGCTTACCACAAATTCTCCCCAATTTATGTGGGAAGAAAGTGATGAAATGTTCAAAGTGTGTACAGCAGAAAGAATCAGTTGCATCGACTTTCAGTTTCATTCCACGTAATAAGAGTAATCTAATACCTGCAGACTGGAGGAAAACAAAATAGAGAAGCAGTTAATTTCAAGTACCTGGATAAAACAGTATTAAAAACTACATGTAAATATAATTTATACTTTCTTATTAATTGCTCACAGGTGTTAACAATATCCCTGACAGTGTTGTCCCTTGATCCCCAGGTGAGCGATGTGTCCCATCGGGGATGTCTCTGAATGTGCATTACTTGCATTGTACATCAGCCCTGGGCTCTGTAAGGATCACTTGAACTCATACCAGCCAGTCACAACAAAAGTGCCCAAAGCAGAGCAAAGGAAAGCCACTTCCTCTGCCATTTTTTGAGCATGTTTGCCCTGTTTGTAGTAGCTGGCAAAGGGTGGGCCACTGCTCCTAAACTTGGCCAGATTTCAGTGGTGCTGCAGCGAAGAGCAGGACTCTGACTGCTTTTATGACTGTGGCCTCTGTCAAATTGATGCCAACTCATAAAATGCCTTTTAATTATAATGACTGATTAGTCCCTTGATGAATCTCGACTCTGGTTTGCAGCCCAGCAACTTGTTGACACTTCATACAGCTCAATCCTGACAATACATGAATAGTCACTTGTTCAGGCATACCAGTGCCCTTCCAACCCCCTGCCAACCTCCAGCCCTGCAAGGCTGCCCAGTGCTTTGGGAACACTCAAAACCAGCTTCCAAAACCAGCAAAGTTCCCTGTGGTGTGCATACCAGTGCTGCTTCTTCCCTTTCCTTCTAGAATTAGATAAACTACTCCACCCACTTCCTTTCTTGTTTGAAATATCTTATCCAAATGTGCATGTATTACAGAAATATCATCGATTTCTATCATTTAGCATTTGAAACTAAGTCTACATTTCTTGAGTGCAGGCTGGATGGTTTTCCTTTTTCTTCTAAGCCAGAAATAATCTTTTTTTTTTTGTTGTTATGACTTGTAACTGATACTTCAGTTGCTGTTGTCCCTTATAGATAGAGCTGGCATTTGTGGTTGCCCAAACCTCTCCCTTACAAAACCCCATTTTCACTTGCTTATATGCTTCTGAACTTTAACTTTTTCACCTGAAACTTTCTGTGCTGGATGTTGTTCCCTTGGGCTGATCTTTCTGTGAGAGATTCAGCAAACAGAGTTCCATTATTTTTATAAACAAGGATAGGAAGAAATGTAGCTCTTTTAATTAAAGAAAATTTTATAACGAGTTAGTTTAGAAAACTTAGCTCTGCCATATCGAGATGGGATATAGAATGTGACCAGGACCTTCTCTTGTTGCTAAAGACATATGCTGCATTATTCCTGTGAAAGTTCATCCACACATCACAGAAGGGTATATTTCTGAAATCACCTATTTTTACTTCTGTTGTAGGAACTTTCCAAACACATGGCCTCTACTGGGTTTGCCTCACCTCATCTGCACTCAGTCAGCTGTGTAACTAACCTGTTCAGTAGTGAGGAGGGAGAGCAAGAACGGATATTTAAAGACCAGGAAGAACCACAAAATCAAGACTCGGAAGCTAGGCAATGCCAGAATTAAGGTTGCCTGAGCAATCCCATGATCCCTCCCTTTTGCATGGTACAATGCTTAGACATACAATGTGTTTTCTATTCTCGAAACATTACTTTGTTTGGTACTCATTAGAATCAGGGTTTTTCAGGGTCATCTAGTGCAGAAAATAAAAGCAGGCAAGAAGAGAAAGAGGAGCTTCAGGATAAAGGCAGTTCATTGGAGTCCACACCAGTCCTTACTGCAGGGTTCCTATGGAAAGGCTGCGAGGTTCACCTGAGTCGCCCTGCTCAGATGGGAACCAGCTGTGCGCTGCCTCTTGTCCCGAATTTGAGACAACTGAAGCCCGGTTTACAAAAGTGCCAAGTGCTTAAGTGTAGATGGAGTCACTTTGAGCAGGCACTAAAAAGCTAAGCGCCATACTTACTTGGTTAGTGGTCTTGCTTTGCCTTTGATTCTCGTTCCCAGAAGGGAGAGCACGTCCATTACGTGTTGGTGTCTAAAACCAGTTGTAATTCATTGGCAGCTGCCAGTCACAGTTGTGCAGTCATGCTGTGTAGCACTGTTGTTACAACTCAAGCATGGTCTTTAGTCAAGCCAATACAGCATTTTGGAAAAATCAGTCATTGCATGACTTGAACTGGCCACCCCAAGCTAGGCATTTTGCAAATGTGAGTATTACGGTCTGTGCCTCAGCTTCTCTGCTGCAAAATGCAGCTAATTATGGTCCATGAATATTCATTTCAGAGATACATTGTAAAGACAAACTATTTTGTGTTAATGAAGATGTGAAGGAAGGAAATGCCACAAAAAAGCCTATGAAGAAACAAATAATGCTGCATCCCATGTCAAGCACAGAACATTAATTTTCAGCAAACTGCATATCATATTGTGTAGCTACATGCATAATATAGACCTAATTAATATAATTGTTATACCTGTAAGAGTGAAAAGGGACTATATAGCACCCACCATAGCACAGAGAGAGGGGACAAGAGTGAAGCAGAGAGGAGAAGGGGACTCAGGACATGGAAGAATGTGCAGGACTTCTGTCCTTCCTGAGCTTCCACCACAGAGGAGCTGGAGTTAAATGCCACGCACCCAGCCAGGGCGAGTGTCTCTTTATATAGAGTGTCATTATACTGTACAACTCATTGTCACAGCAGACTGAAGATACCAAAATTTTCCTGGGTTCAAAAAAGAACTTAGACCTATTAATGTTAAAAGGGTCCCTGTGAAACATTAAAGTCACAAAGAGCTGGAAGCTGGGAGGATATACTGGTGAAAGCATCAGTATATGCTTCTCCTGTTGGTACACCCTGCTTTGGGTATCTACCCATGGCCACCACCAGAGAGGAGAAGCTGAGACAGAGGGAACTCTGTCCAAATATTGATATGACCATTCATAGGTACTGTTTATAGCATTATAAGTGCATCTGAGTGGATTATGGATGTTTGGAAAGGGAATAGAATTTTTTTTTTTCTGCATTAGTTGCAGAAAAGGCATCTTTATGGCCCCTGTGCACAAGTCATCATGTAGTTCTTGAGGGAGATTTTATGAGCAGACATCAGTCCCATTTTAGAATAAATAGGCCTTTTTTTACATTATGCCCTACTGACATGACGAAGGGGATGTGAACAGCTAGTCCTTTCAGATGGGATGAAAACAGTTTCATTGGAATAGACAGGACCAAACCACTTGCTGTACAGACTGTGCCCTACTCTTGCTCCTGAAGTGGAGACATTGCAGATGTAGAGCTCCTGCTCCATAATGTATACTGTAACCAATTGGATTTGTCTTCACTAGCAGGAGCAGATTTCAACAATATCTCTAAACTTAGAACAGGAAAGCACTGTAAATTTAGCTATTGTTGCTGGTAATTATCCAGAATATATTTTCACTCATTCTAAAAATGGCAGATTTAGAAACATTCCATATTTATCCAATAAACTGGAAGTGTTTACAGATATCTACTACCCACTTTGAGCTTCTCTCAGAAGAATTTCCTGCAGTAAAGAGAACAGATGTTACAGGCGCACCCTGCATAATTATGTGTTGTGAACACGTATCTCATGGCCAGCATCCACCTACTGTAGGCTTTGTAGAACCTCTTTTCTTCATCTCTGTTCTATAAAGTAACCAAAGTCTTTAGATCCACAAACTTGGGTGTGCATGAGGTCATGTTAAAAAATTGTCCAGACTCATGGGCTGTAAGACTGAAGATCAGCTTGTCTCCCACCATGAGACAAAACACATGGCGGTAGGTAACCTGGGGCCAGTATTTACAGCACTTAGAACAGGACACAGTTTTATCTGCTGCTGAAAATACCAATACCTTTCCTAATGTTATGTTGATGTCCAGCCTGAGCTATCTGCTTGTTTAACAGACTTCAACACACTTTTTTTTCCTGCAGCCATGTTGGACTAGAACTGATTTATGAAACAAACTTGCCTTTTACTTCTCTTTTTCCCCATTTTTCATATTCATTGTTGCTCACACTTAACCTTTTGACTCTAATTCCTTAATCTGAATGATGCACACACAGGCTTTGTTCTTTCTGACAAGTCTTATAATTTTTTATCTCTGTCATCTATTTTTTCAGCCATTAGCTGATCTCAGGCTCTCTGTATCTATAATCTGTTTACATTCTTCCTCATTATTTAGTATTAGTGTAATTCTTTGAGCAATCTTTCTCTAGTGCTATTTTTTTGTTTCCTGCCCTTTGCTTTTCCTGAGCCAAATCTCTGTGACAACTACCCTTTAAAGAACAGCAAAAGCTTCAGTCATAGAAACTGCTTTTAAAAAAAACGTGAAAAACTTGAGGCTAAAGGCTGCTTTCAAACCTTTGCGCATGGAGTATGGAGACAGACTCTGGTCCAACAGAATTAAGAAAAGGAAAACTTTGTCCAGAACATTTGCTGCAGTTATTAATTGCTCCAGAAGACTGTTGGAAGTTGGATGTCAGGTGATTTCATTAGCATGACCACTCCAAAGCTTGCACCGCTGGCAAAAGCGCACTATTTATATTGCATGAAGTCTGCAAACAAAGTACACTATAACTCATCTCTCCTAGTAAACTAACTAGTGCCAAGGCTGTCCTGAGGCCAACTGGCATAATTTGGTCATGTCCATACTATTAACATTTTGCCTTCAAAATAGGGCAGCTGTTTTCAAACTGCTTATTGGGAATAATGTCTGGATCACGCTTATTTCTGAGCAGAGCCCAGGGACTGTTTGGGGGAGCAGTGGCTGGTCCAAGTCACAGGCGATCTGAGGAGCAATGCTGAACATGTAATAGTGACTGTGTGCTAAAGCTTGGGTCCATGCCCTGAGCTGTTTAATTTCCTAGTGTGGACGTAGCCTGCGTGCGAGTTTCTGAGCCTGTGCCTGAATTCTTGCTGCAGTTTACTTCAGAAAAAAAATGAGCTAGAAATTAATATTAGCAACCCAGTAATCAAGGGTAACTCTGTTGTAATGGATGTTGTAATGAATATGTTTAAAGCTGAATTTGGATTGCTTAGAGATTTTTTAAAATTCTTTATTTTGGACCAAATTTGTTTGGACTTTATATGTGTAGCATGCCTTGGTACAGTGCTTTATCAAAAATATAAAAAAGATGTTGGCAAATATTACATCTTTCAATTCTTATCACCTGTAACTTTTGAGGCAATAATTAGAATATTAAATGTTTGGCCTAAACTGACTGAAATTCCCTCGGCAGTTCACTGCAGGTCTTCTCGAACAGAGTGAGGCAATGTGCA
This sequence comes from Haliaeetus leucocephalus, assembly GCF_000737465.1. Classification (NCBI taxonomy): domain Eukaryota; kingdom Metazoa; phylum Chordata; class Aves; order Accipitriformes; family Accipitridae; genus Haliaeetus; species Haliaeetus leucocephalus. The sequence continues at coordinate 2,991,569 of NW_010972631.1, forward strand.
TTGAATGACATCCAACAGATGATGTTAAAAAGACATCAAGATCAGAAGACTTTTATTCTTTCTAAACACCCACATGACTGTACACTGCTCACTTCATTAATCAACATTTTGGGGGATTTTTTTTGTTTTTTTCTGTGTGAAGTCTTAAGCTATTTTTTCCTCCTCAGTGTTCAAATTCAAACAATTTTGTAGAAAATTTGAGCTCATTACAAATATAATCTGATTTTCACCCTGGCCCCAAAGGACAGCAATACCAGGAAAAAAAAAAAAAAAAAAATCCATTCCATAGATAGGAAAGGGAGGCACACAAAGACCGAAAGAAAAAGTATCCACTAATTTGGGGCGTCTGTTTTACATTGCTGCAAATCAGGTCCCTGGACACTCAGCAAGCCAACTATATCTCATTACGGCTTGTCTACGAAGGCTTTTTTCCTGAGAAAGACAGAGTATAAATTTGGTGCAGAATAACTATTCCAAAATAGTTTTATGAATAAGTAATCGTCTGCATCCATGCAGGAAGAGGTGGATTTAAGCAGACTGCTGAGCATTGGGGTGAAGGTCCGCGTGCCGGGGGTGGGACAGAGCCCTCCTGCTGGGGACAGTGATCCCGCAGGGACCACCCTGTCCATTTTTGGGTGCGTGGCTCCCTTCTCCACACACCATCCAGCGGTGGGTCCTGGAGGCCCCTGCGTGCTCGGTCACGCACCCTCGAGTCTTTCAGGTGCAACCAGAACATCCCCTGTGTATGGTGCCACTGGTCTCCAGGCTCTTGCGCTCTCTCCAGTCTAACCCAAAGGCTTCCCAGAGTAGCTGGAAATGATGTCCCAGTTACTGCTTCAGTACAGAAAAGAACTGATATTCACTGTAAATATCCACTACAGAAAAGAGTGCAAAAACCTATCCTTTTGGCCAGATCCCAGAAAAAAAGGCTTTCCTTTTCTTACAAAGGCACAAAGGTTAACAAAAACAAATGAACATAACTGAAAATGATTGTCTCTATAGGCAAAGAGGAGCCATCTATGCTGATTTAAATCTGGAGCAATCTCTCTATAACTATCCAGACTTCATTGCTCATTTGTTTCAGAGCAACACCAGAAATACTCCGTTAACCCTCAGAAGACAGAGCTCAGTAAAAACTGTGGGGTATGTGAGGACCTGGCAGGGGAGGGAGGTGTAACAAGCCAGAGGAAGCTGCTGGTAGGCTTGCGTCAGTTCTGGAGCTGTTCTTGCTCAATGTGTTCAATAGTGAACTTGGCACAAAAATGCAGTGTATGCCAATGAGATGAGGAGAGCATACAGAGACAGGAGGAACCACTAGTACAGAGAGGAATCAAAATATCACATAAGGCAAATGGGGTGGCCTTCAGAGCAGGGAGAAATGAAATAGTAAGAAGTCATGTGCAGATTAATAATAATTTCTAATATAAGCAAGGAATTCCTCAGCAGGGAACAACAGAGGAGGAGAGATGCCTGGGTGTTAGAAGGACACCAGATGAGTATGACTCACCAATATGAGATGGTTGTGCCAAAAATTTGAACTGTCTAAACAGTTCAAACAGCTACTAACACATGACAAATGAGTTCAGACAGAAACAAGTGTACACATGAGTTCAGGTCTACCTCTGCGTGTCGCACATGCTGCTGCTTGCAGACCAGGCTGGGTTAAAGATGGCTACACTGCACTGAACACCCCTTGGTGAAAGAGGCTGAGCAGGATATTGCCCTTTTTTGTTAAATTTTGGCCCTAGGACAAGTAGGGTGTACAGTGGTGATGGGCAACTTTGAGCTGGAAGCAAGAAGGTTTGGGTCTGTTGGAGCAATGAGGTCCACTGACGGATTGTTGCTGGGAGCAGTGGAGCAAAAATTCAGCATCTGAAGTCACCTTTTCTGTTCTGCAGCTGTTTCTCTCATGGCAGTGATGGCAGTGGCGTATTTGAGACAGATGCGGTAGCAACAGGTCTCTGGCCTGGCTGGCCCAACACTTCTGTTCCCGAATCAGGAGTGAATGCAAGTTTTTCCCCTGTGAGTAGAGAGAAGTAAATGAAATAAGAAAATAAAGCTAGGGACAGTGCAGAGCAACACTTGCACATTAGCAAACTGCCAGAAAATCAATGTATTCTTAAGTTTTCCCAACTGCTGGGACAATTCAGTGAAATATTTCACGTTGCATAAGATTCCCTTGAAATAAATACAAAATAACTGTGGATGTATTAAAAAAAGCCAGAACAAAACATTGCAACAAAGGCTGGCTATACCCTCCAACAACTTCCCCGGTGTATTACCAAATATACACACCCACACAATGATGACAGCTGTAAACATCTTATTCCACCCTTTCATAGATGTGCAAAATGTGTTGTTGATCCTTTCTCCAATAAAAAACTGCTGAGGCGCCATCACACGAAAGCCTGTTTTTTTCCTACCGGCAAATGTCTATAAAAATAGTCATACATCTCTGTGATAGATAAGAAATACTAAAGGAGCAATAATAATTAATGGCCATACAAGATGAAACTCCAGTTGCTCAGACGGCTGTCTCCACATAATCTGTATTTTATACAAAAGGAGAAAGAACTCAATGGAATTTCAGCTGTGACCGGATAAAAACTGCCAACAAAAAGTGATAAGGAAAGTCTAATGTGCATATTAATCATGTTTATAGCGCCTCATTTGCTGATATATTAGCCTAAACTCCCTTTCAAAATACATTTTTGATCACTGGTAGAATCATTTAATACAATCAAACTTAAATAGGACCAATTAATGTTTCCATCTATTAATTAAAAGTAATTGATTATGATGGCCTCTGTAATAAATCACAGAGCAAAAGAGTTTGAAAATGTTTTGTTGGATGAGCTGGATTTTTAATAATGTGGAAAGATTTTAGCCCCAAAATATATCTTTACGTGTTTATTGCCGTAGTTTGCATTCCATGTTTTTATTATCTAAATAGATTTTCAGACTGCAATTTAGATCCAACAATTGCACATTATGTTAAAAGGCTGCCTGAAGAATTCTGCAGATCTTATGTTGGCCACTACCTATCTGTTCATATAAATATGTAGGAATAGATAACTATGCAAAGTCCAGAAAAGTGCATATAAATTACATCCCCTGTTTTTCCTTCTATCTCCTTAATTTAGAATTTCACCATATGTCTTTACCTTCATTTCTCCACGGCTTCCAGCAAATATCCCCTTCACCGTGGCACAATTTAAAGGTGGCCCGGCCATTTGTCAGGAACAATTTATTAAAAGAATCCCGGCTGTCCCGTATACTGTCAGATCAGTCTCCGTGCTTTGCACAAACTTATTTGCAATTCGTCATCGTCTGAGGCAGCTGTCATTGATAGCAGCAGACATCCTCCTTTAACTCAATAGCCATAGAAACAGGCAGGTGAGGGTATTTTTGCCTGTTAACTGGAAAAGGGCACCTCTTGTTTGTGTTTTCTGTGAGTTGATGCAATATGTGCTGCACAACTGTCTGTGGAGGCAACGTAGCATTTTTCTGCCTGGAGACTGAAGCAGTAAAGCAGCAAGAAAGGGAATGACCATTGCACTGGACAAGTAACCCAGAGAAAGCCTCTGGACTTGAATAGAAAGCTGTCCTAAAGAATATGTGTCCATATGCATGGAGGGTAAGGGAAATACTTGGGGCTGAGGGAAGCTTGTTTGGCGTTTCTCAGCCATATTTGAAAAATATCTCTTTCCTAACAGCAGCAGGGGGATTGCTTGAGTGTTTCATATGCTTCCTGTGTGATTTGCAAATCTCTCCCATAGGCTCATATGACCTGCTGCATCTTTCCATGTCTTCCTTTGCATACCCCTTCCAACCATTATTAGATTTCTCCAATGGCACCAAGACTGGCCCATTAATGGCCACATTCTTCACTGCAAATAATTGCCAAATTAGTACTCCCTAACTAAGTGCATGCTTAAAGAATTGGTCCTTTAATAGTTTCTTCAGAAGTAAATGCTTCTTATCATGCTAGATAAGACTCCAGCCATTCATTTTCTCCTTGCTTGGAGTAATTTTTCTGCATCCCATGCTCCAGAGTGTTGGTATGTCCCTGTACATCCTCCTGTTTACGTCAATGGGCTGTAGTGATTATTCTATCACCACGTTCATGTTACATTTTTGGACAGTTCAAGGTTATGTGATTTACTAGGTAATCCTGCGTTTTTTGAGAAATTAAGTGTCTCTGCTCTCCTAGCCTTTCACAGAGAGCTGCCAGATCCTGCTGCAGTAGGCCTCCCTCCCACGCACAGCCAGCATGACTTCAGATGAGCTTGCCTTCCTCTGTATGGGGCTTTTCAGTTGCGTCAAGCTAACTCAAACAGACTCACAGCACTGAAAAATAAATCTTTTGCCCACCGAGCTCGCCTGCGTATCTTGTGAGCTACCAGATTAAGGCCCAGCCTGGGATGGGGTAAAATGTGACCTAGCTTTGAATGCAAAATTCTGTGTCAAACTGTAAATCCATCTTTTGTTTCCTTCTAAAGAAGAAATGCTAATTTCACTAAATAAATTTCTTATTAAGAGTTCAAATAATTGTTGGGTCAATAGTGTGCCAGGATGACTTCATGTTCCCAAATTATAAGCTCCATCTACTGGAATTTTAGTTGGAGCTTTGATTTCCTACTGATAGCATGACGATGTGCATGTGACCAGTTAATAAGGTTATGCACATTTACAGATGCCCTAAATTCAGGAGCTAAACTAAACCTGTGTTTGTCCCAATTCTGCTACATTGCATTCTTGAGAATGTCACCGTTGCATGGTTCATGTACACTGCAATATAATTTAACAAATGACAAGCTTTTTCCCTAGATGCCATGACTTCATTCATTCAGTTATGTTACTTTGCAAGTGATAACACTCTAATTAGCTGCTGAACTTTGGTATCCTTTGCATACCCTTCCCAGTCCAAACGTTCACTTATCTCTCCAAAAGTGCTACATGACATCCCTGTTGTTTCAGGAGAACACAGTTACCATTCACTGACTGCCCCCACGCTATCTAAGATAAGTGTTATATGACACATCTTCTAATTCAGAGCAGTGCACAGACAACAAAAACTGTCCCTCTGCACAAACTTCTTGGCAGCAAACTCAAAACACCACCATCTTATATTGAATATTAAGTTACTTTGCTATAGCATTGCTGAATATTTAAATCCTGCATGGGCAAGGCAGGAATTCTCTTTCTCTCACGTATACAGTGTCTGTACACATTACGCTGCTGTTTCTGAGCAGCAATAACCTTGCAGTCATATTGCATTATATGCTATAATTCAACCTTTGCAGTCCTGAGCCAAAATCCCCACTGAATTTAGATCTATTCACAGCAGGAATTCACTCTTTCGTAGAACCCCAGTTTGACACCAAGACATCAATTTAATGTAAACAATTTGGGTTTCATATTAATTGTATGTATACAAAGACAAATTTTGCTCAATTTGCTCAAAGAAAAGCTCTGGCTCCATTTTGGCTGCTTCTTTCTTTGTCCTGTGTCTTTTCCAGTGATGAAAAGAATTACAGGAATAAATCTGTACTGCACAGAGTAACACAGTGCAGACACAGTCTTAGACCAGAGCCTCTCAAGCCCTTTCATGCTATTCTCCACATCCTGTTTGACTCCTCTTAATTAGTCCCCTTCCAGACAACTTCGGATTTTCCACAATGCTTGAAGAAGCCTGACACTTGGAAAGAAGCACTTCCAAAAATTACTGCAAGAATCCTGTTGTCTCGCTGGGACTCTCTCAGTCTATCACAGGAGAATACTTTCAAGTGAGGAAGCAAAACACTGTGTTGGAGGTTTCAGCGCAAGGAATGGGAAACACATTAGTGACATTCCCCTCTAAGACAACTGCTAGAGACCTCTTTGCAGTATGCCATCCACAGATTGAGGACTTCTTGCCAGTGACATAGCCTGTGAGAAGGACCGCAAAAGTAAGCTCCACAACACATTTAAGAGCAGAACTAACAAAATGTTGAATGAATTCCAGCTGGTGAAAACATATGGTAGATTCTCAGTTTTATCTTCACTATCTTTGTTTGCAAACAAATGTACATTTGTTCTTCGTTTGTTTTTTACCCAGTGACTTCAAATGAGTATCATTTTAACTATAAGTCCCTAGTGAACACACAGTCCCATAAAATCACACCAAATTATGTGTCAAGTATAGAAAGGGCTGTTACAAAGAGGAAGGGAACAATCTGTTCTCCATGTCCATGCTTTACAAAGCAAGAAGCAATGGGCTTAAATTGCAGTAAGAAAGAATCAGGTTAGACGTTAAGAAAACCTTTCCAAGAGTAATGCCAAGAAACACTGAAATGGGTTGCCTGGGGAGGTTGTATTCTCCATGCCTGGTAGCCTTTAAGAACCTATTAGACCAAGATCTGTCAGAAGTGATATCAGTACCATTGAGCATGCCTTTCTATAGTTTTATGGTTCTCCTTTGAACTTAATTAATCTTTCAAGTTTTAGAAAGCTTACATCCAGCTGGTAAATAAATCACTGCTCAATAGTATGGTATTTAAGAAGAATTACACTTCATGAATAATTAAGAAGTGGGAGAAAAAGGTTTGCTTTAAATGTTATAGGTGATCATTGAACTGAATGTATAGATAGCTTTTCTATAACCCACTGCTGGGAAAAGGACAAATGCTGGAAGACACCATTCTTTTGTTGGTGGTAAGCCCTGGGTTCTTACTGTTCCTCCCAAAGAGCAGAGCCTCAATAAATACTGACATTTTAGACATTCCCAGAGGTTAGGAATTTGAAGAAGTTTGCATGCTGGCTGAAGGAAATGAGTTACAGTAAGACACTTGCATAAAGAGCTCTGAGGCTTCAGGTTTTTAGAGTTACCACTGGTGTATCCACCAGCAGAAGCGATCCCACATTAGCACCTGCCAGACGAGCAATCCTAGTCATGTTCCTATTCTAATTATTGTGTATTTTGATCCTGCTGATACCTGTTTGGTTATTTTTTCCACTTTTGGAAAGAGAGGACTCAACAGGCTCCACTCATGTGTCCTACCATCTCTACTAGACAACTAATATCATGATTTTCTGTGTGACTGCTGGCACAGAGCACTGATTCTGCATTTGGGTGCAGAGCTAGAGCGCACACACGACACGTGCATGCAGCTGTGACTTCCCCTGTATGTGCAGAGTTATGAAGTGAGGATTCACGGCAGAAGTTGTCCGTGTGCTTGATCCTGCAATGTAGGAGTGCAGGGAAGAGCCAGCGTGGGCCTGGCATCACTATGCACCGCTGGTTGATGCCTTTTCCTCACCTACGCTGATTGTTTGTTGCAATGGCCTTTGGTATCCTAACAGTCCTGTACTGCCTGGTATTCAGTGTGATAAAGTGTAACTTGGAAAGAGTCCTGAAACAATAAGAAACTGCAATAATCCACAACTAGAGTTTTTAATGGCGTAAGAACAGGATGTGTATTCTCGCCAGTTTTATTTGTGGGATTCAGAATGCCATTAAAGCAGTAGAAAAAGGCGGGGGTGTTGCTTTGCTTTGCTTTGCTGTTAAGGGTGGATTGGTTTATTACTGCATTCATTTTAATTAGAATTCCATAATATACCCACATAAAGGTACATGTCACAATTAAGTTGATATTTTTCTTGCTTTATTTATGACCACATAAAATATGGTTTCCTGAGCATAATCTCCAAAAGCTCAGGGATTTAAGCTCCACCCCATTTATATATCTTAAACACTACATGCAAAAATAATTCCTTTGGCTCCTCTACTCGCTCTCCACACTTCTTAAAAATGGTTCAGGCCAAAGGTAACATGTTGTTTCCTATATGCGAAGTACAATTCAGAGAGCATTAAACAGTTGATTCTATATCTACTATTAAGATAAAAAGTAAACATATATTGGATTTGAGGGTCCTAAAGCTCAAAAGCAGAAAACCTGTATGTGAGGGTATTTTGTATTTATAAAGCTGGGAATGAAAATATCTGTGCTTAGGCACATGAGACTAGAACTGCAAAGACTTTACATAGGTAATGGCACAGGTAGCTAGCTAGCTTGACTTTCCAAGTCGTGGGATCAAGAGATGTTAATTAGATGTCTGCTTGACTTAAATGCTTCTTGAAATCTGACTAAACAGCTAATTTAATGTACCAAGTACTCATACACAGTTACAATTTTCACCTCTAATCAGGTGGAGGACTTCTGTGGAATTGAGGAGCACTTAATCTTGAGAGAGAGGAACCTGTAATTCTAGGAACACTGTGGAAATGGGATGTTAGGTTACTCACATGAAATTTGGAGTTAATGTCTGTCACTTCGAAAGCTTCTGATCTTTATTATTTCCTAAAGTTTTCTTGACAGTGAGAGCAAAATTCTGCTCAGCCATAAATCAGTCCAGGGATCCAAAGCAGAACTGTGCTCTCCCTGTAAGCTTTGGGTACCTGTGGCTTTGCTCAGTGGGGCTGAGCAGAAAACAGCTGGAACAGAAAGGAACTCCTCTTCAAGCATCATACCCAGTAGACCATTTGGGAAACAACTAGAGGGACCAGTGCTAACTTCTCAGAAGTGCCAGTGACTTGTACCCCTTTGCTCCCATTGTAGGATGGGTGACCGATGAGCACAGTTTTGGGTGATGGCATACTGCGAGAGGCTGAAGCTCTTGAGCAGTCCCACAGAAAGGCTGTGAGATCTCTGTGAGACACCTGCAGGGAGCCTGTGCCTCTGAGATGATGTTTTAAGACCCAGTACATTTTTCCTCAGTTTGCAGAAGGTCCATGAAGCCTTTCAGCACAGAGGCAGAAAAGGAGGGAATGGGAGGAGGAAAATTCCTTCTGGCCCTGTGATAGCTTGGAAATGCTACCAGAGGAAATTAATTTTTTACTTTCACTGACCGTAACACCTGGCTATGCTGCAAGGCTGAATTTTTGAGTTTTGCTCACATCTCCCATGTTTATATGTGAGATAGTCAATGCTGTGCTCCCCTGCATTCAGGTTCTCAAAGTGACACCTGGGTTGTTAGTAAACCTGCGTATGTGACCTCAGATCAAAATTTCCAGTTTTATTAGAGGATTTTGACGAATTCATAGGGTTTGAAGAAGAGAAGTGAGAGAGTCTGGAAAACTAGACTTCCTGAGAGAGTCCAGATAAATTCGTGACCCTTATTTGAACAAAGAGAAAGCTTCAAAGAGGCTTAACCCTTGTTCCTCTGCATGGGAGATTTGTGATGGCAGAGATTTTTTTTTTTATCTGGGTAAAAACTTAACAGGTTCTAGTAGTTGGCAGTGCTGACAAGACACATTTTGGTCTATGGTAACATGTCGTGATGTTTCATAGTGATGTTCATTAACCACTGGAACTATTTATTTGGGGTCTGCTGTATCCCTGATGTAAACATTGGATGGCTGTCTGAAAGATTCTTGTCTCTTGGTCAGCCAGCAGTTATGGACTTGCTGAAGGAAGCGTTGCTGAAGGAACTGCCAAATTCAATTCTGTGCTCTATGCTGTGCAAGATAGATGACTGTAATATTGTAGGTAATGGATTATTACATACCAGAAGCTGCAGATAGTCTGGTACTGAAGTGAAGTATCTGTTGCACTGCAGATAGAAGCTGATAGGCTTTCCAAGAATATTTCCAGCAATATTTTGTTTATTTTTTATATCTGTATCTTAAACTGAGGACGATGAAATCTTTCACAGATGGTGATGCCTGGCAGTACATCTGTCAAAGAATCTCCCACTGATGCCATGGGGAGAGAAAAATGCTTAGAAAGAACAACTGAGATTACAGCTCAGAGGAAAGAGAGACTTGTTGCATTCACCTGGGCTGCACATGAGCCTTCACTTCACTGGCGAAGTGGTGTAAAGACCACACGGTAAACTGAAGACTGTGAATGCATTATTTTCACCTGTTTCTGATTATAAGACAGTCCATCTTGAGGGCTAATTTTTGTTCATGTGGCACAGAGTTGATATTATCTCTGTATCCATGGCTGGACATTTTCATCAAGAAATCTGCATGATGAAATAAGTCAGAGATAAATGTACTCCCCCTGAAAAGACTGTGCTCCCAAGCTCTTCTCCCTTGTCCTTACTATTGTTTTATTTGAGGTCTTTTGCTAGACATCTGGTCCCTGAAAGTTGAGTGTTAAGGTGGGGAAACCCACCAGCCTTGCCCACATAATGCCTGGGGTCTGGGGCTGGTGTTATTAATCATTCCCTTAGCACTGATGAAATACTAAAACTCTGTTCCCCTATTACTTTATCTTAATAATTGCTGAAGAAATGCTTGCAGACATGTAAAACCTTGAAACAGTGATTTGAAAAACCAGTCAGTAAACCATTAGCTTTGATGTTAACAGATTATACTTTGCAACTAATGGTGTATTTTGCTCTTATTTCCTTCCTAAAAAAAGCAGAAAAGATGGATTTTTAGTTTTTAGGGGCAAAATTGCTGAGATTAACTGCATGCATTTCATTTATCAAGAGCATTAAGTGTTTTGCAGTGGCCGATGAGTTGTATTTTAGATATACTGAAAACAGATAAATATATAGTTTATTTCTTTTATGTTAGAAGTTGTCTAAAAGAAAGCCATTATTTACATCCTTTATATCTAATCAAGATAAACTCCCAGTGTCATAAATAAGAACAGCCTTATTTGCTTTAGTGACTTATTAGAGTCTGGAAAGATTTGCTGAGCAGGGGCTGGGCTCGATAATATTTCACAAAGCCAAAAATTCAGTCCTGATACATTCTTGACATGAGACACATCATTTTTCACATATAAGAACAATTACCTCATGTTTACACAGCATTTAAAGCATGGAAAGTGATTAGATTTTACCATCCCTGGCATGCACGGGACATACAAATCGCTACTGGCTCTTTAAATATGGAAAGATATCCATTTAATGCTCTTTAATTTGGTGCCACTTATCTGTCTGCAGAAAGGTTCACTCCTGGTGCTGGTGATGAGTATGAAATACAGGCCTAGAAATAACTGCCAGAGAGGGAGGAGGCTTTAACAGGGAGATAAGTGTTGAGATAGATCTGCCTCCTCGAATCAGTGGGATGAGCCCCATATCCCAGCGAGCCCACTCCTCGTGGTTGATAACGCCTGCCCATGGTGGGAGAGGTCGGGCGGCTGCTGCGGGAAGCCTGTGCGCCGGGAAGGGGAGATGGGTCAAAACCAGGAGAGGAAACGTCAGGATGACGAATTTGAGCTTGCCAACGACGGCTGTTTGGCAGGCGGAGGTGCGCTGGCGGGCGCTCCCAGGAGGTGAGAGGCATCCTCTCGGCACAGCGTGGAGCTTCGCCACGGGCAGGCTGTGAGCACCCTTCGAAAGGGAACCGAAAACATAGGCGTGGGATGCTCACGCCTGTGTCCCAGTTCCTCTCCAGAGACGAGCTCTGCTCAGAAGCAGAAAAACAAAACCAGACCACAAAATCCCACTTTTTCAGCTACCAGCTGTGCTGGTCCTGCATGGGGTCTGAAGACCAAGCGCGTTATCCTTTCTCCAAGTGTCGTTGCCACCGCTAACGCAGCACCTGCACTGCCATCTCCAGTAGACTCCAGTTAAGCTCACAGTTCTTCTTCACTTGCACTGCCATAACCGCAGGGATGCTGCCAAATTTGCAGCATCTGTGTATGTCCGCTTTTTAATCCTCACTACTTCAGTAGCAGTGAACATACCAGCCTCGCTCTGCATAAGATTTGCTTAATAAAGAGCTTACATATGGTACTTCCTTTAAAACACACTGCACACATTATCTAATGCTAAGATGAACATGTCCAGGGATAGACAGCTTGGCTCAGGGTCTGGGATAATAAGAAGTCTGAGCTGACCTCCTGACTCTCTTCCCCAAGTATGGGCTATACTGCTGGCTACCCCAGACTAATAGACTTGTTATTTCTCTGATACATGTATAGCAGTGTTTGACACAGAGAGCAGGCCATGTATGGTGTTTCTCCCAGGGCTTATGGAAATAGCATGAAAACACTTCGGCTTTGCCAGAGTTGCCCACCTTCTGGCTGTAGTTTTTGTCTGCTGTCATGAAATCATGTGTTTTCATATTCTGGAAAAACTTTTGTGAACCATCCTTAGTTTGCTTTTGCAGTCTCAAACATGTTAGTAAATAAATACAAATCCAATGTCTGGTGCAATCAGTTTCACAGACTAACGTGTCAAATATTGTTTGTAAGGAAAGGAATTCATGTGGGGAGTTGTGTACCTAGCTTACAGACCTCAGTGGTCTAAAAGTGAGCTACAAGCTATGCAAACCCTTGGTGCTTTGGCCACCCTTTGAGATACGCATCCCTTCACAGACTTTCAGATGCACAATGCTGCGTTGCAGTATTGTTATTGAGGACATCAGGGGATGGAGCAGGAAGGAAGGAATGAGGTGGGGTTTTTTCAATGAAAACCGTGAAAAAAACAGTTTCAAGAACTTTATTTTTCTTTTGGGGTATCTGTGGCTAATCAAGGGAAATCAGCACTCCCACACCCTGTCCAAGCTTTAAAAATATGGGTTTAATGGAAACAAATGCTAGTATTTTTAAGTCCAGGCAGGCTGGAGGCCCTCAAGGTTTTTAAACAGAGTAAATCAGAGAGGGCAACACCCTCATAATTTATATCAAGTTTACATAGCTTTCCAAGGTACTAATTAAACCATTTGGTCTCTTCAGTAAACCAGAAATAATACTCCATCTACAGACTTTGTGCCTCCTCTTCAAAGCAACTGTATGCGTTGCCTTTTAAAGCCAAAGTTGTTTGGGGCACAAAGCCCATATAGATCTTTCCCAATCATGTGTTTAGGAAGGGTATGACATAAATGGTATAACTTAGAGCAGTATAGTCATCTAAAGAGTATTGCCATTTAACTCTCCTGAGCTCTGGCCTCGAAGGGGAGGGACATGTAGCATCTCATCCAGACTGCATCCAAGCTAAGTTACTTTCAAAACAACTCAGACTCCATGGAGATGCGCCGAAACGGACCGCTTCAAACCCAAGCAGTATCACAGATCAATGATGCCTCTTAAGGTGAGTCTTGTGGTCAGAGCAAGCCTCTTGAAAGCTGGTTCTTACCCTGGTTATTTATTCCTTTGGCTGTTTACAACATGGTCCCAGCCTTGAAGGGGCTGTGTCCCCAGCTCCGATTAGCCATCGCATAACCCTCCCTCCGACCCGCTGCGGCGGAGGGGGAAGCACTGTGTCAACAAACAGCACAACATTGGCAATGCTTCAGAGCCTGCCTGAACCTCCGCACCACCGCTGCCATGAGCAAAAGTAATTAGAGACCGTTTGCATAGGTTGTTAAGATATGTGTAAACAGCAGTATAAACAACAGCAGGTCAGGTCAGGGAAGGAGGCTGGCACTCGGTGAGGCCACGGCTGGAGCCTGCCCAAGTGTGAAATTCCCAACTGGGAGAGAACATTTGGAAAAACAACGCGCTCGAGGTTTATCAACACAAATCATCTCCTAAGTGGCACATTTTATTCAGAGTATGTGTGGCCTCCGTCTAGAAGAAGGGAAGTTTTTATCAACCCGAGCTTTATCACTTTCAGGTATCTCTTTCTCTGTTTACTGGCGGCGCGCACAATGCCCTCATTTTGAGCGGTCCAGTTTAAACACAAGCGGGGCTGGGTTTTTTTGTGGGGCCTGCAGTGAACTGCCTGTGCTCCCTTCTCAGAACCATGCTTGTAAATCTTCCCTTCAAGCCCTGAAATGCCTCTTTGTGACTGTCACCCTTGAGAAACGTGGCATCCTGTCCCCGATTCATGAATCTGCTTCAGCTTGTGCTGGAAGACCCTCCCTACTCAGGAAAGCGCTTCGAACCCTGCTCAGCTTTGAGGAAGGGCTTGAATGTCTTTCTGAGGAGGAGGAGGAGGGGTTTTCTGGCATGGGTCAGAAAATGAGAGTCACAGGGCACTCTCAGCAGGGACAGGAGTATATAAATAAACCCTACATAAACCTAAAGTAAGCAGGATAGGAATTGCCTCTTAAAATTTGATCAGGAAAGCTTCCTGGGTGTCCCGAACTCCTAGGTGGCTGCTGCACCCTATTTGACACCGTGGTCCTTTTCCACAGCACTGGCACTAGCCCTGGGATGATCCAGCGGTCCCCGTGGGCAGCTCCCACCCGTGTGTCAGGTCCCCAACACTCACAAACAAGGGGACATCTGCAGGTGTCGAACCACGGTCTGCTGTTATTCCTGACTTGCCTCTCCACACCACTTGTTCTAAAGGGGTTTCCAGAGATTCACAAATACCAGATTTTTTTTTTTTCCTGTGATGTAGCCTGGCATCTTTAGTCTTATTTTACAACAGGAGAAATGAAGCACAGAGAAATGAAGGAGCTTGCCTAAACGTGACTGAAAAACCCAGTGGAAGAAGAGACAAAACCAGTGTTATCCTTCTGCTTCTGTTCTTCACCAGGAAGAGCTTGTCCATCTCCCACATGTAATTCCCTGTGCACTAATGCAGGTGTTACCAGCTAGATGGCCTCACCAGCACCACGCAGCCACTTTTGCCATGGTTTGCAGAGCTCCCTGAGAGAAATGCAGCATTTTCCCACAGTTTTCCTGTCACTGGCCTAGTCACACAGCCATGATGCAAGACAACACCATGTTACCAGTCGGATAGGTCATTATTTGGGCACGGTGGCTGGAGCAGCCCCTTCTGGGAGACATGCTTCCCACCCCACTCCCTGCACATCAGCAGAAGGCAGTGGTGGCTCTGCTCCTGACCAGCACCAGCTGCTCAAGGGCAAGAGGAGGCATTCAGCTGCATGGGCTGAACCTACTGCCCAAACAGTTGTTCATTGTTTCAGGGAAAAAGCAGTAGCCCAAATGGGCTCACCCCATCGGCCATAACTTGGACCTTGCTGAGTTAAACCAATAAAAGTTATTTTCTGCCCATTCTGGGGGAGGTTTCTAGCATCACAGTGTCAGCAGGGGGACATGAATATTTCACTGCTGATCTGGTATAGCAATCTAAATGTAGCAGCACCAATCAGATCATACCTTTAAAAAGCCTCTTCTCTTAGTGTATAGGTTATGTGTGGAAGCTATTCATAAACCTTTGTCCTCACCTTCTGTGTAAGCCCTAAGCTTTGCCCTCCTAAGCTCTTCCTGAGGCAAAAATTCAGCTCACATTGTGACCCTGAAGCTATGGTACGATGTTTATTACCTTAAAATATCTGAACTAATGGAGTACCATTGCATGGCACTATAAGTGGCTTCACTGTGCAGGCAGCACTGTTTCCTGGTCAGTACAGATCGTATAGCGCAATAGGCTTTCAGTAGATCTTAAGGTACTAATGTGAATGGATGCTGGATGCTTTGCTAGACATTGTATCTTAGAAAGACAACGGAGAAACGAGTTCTGGCTACAGAAGATTGTGCTTCACAGTGTGGGATGAAGAACAGGAAGGGAGAATGGAAAGGCAAAGTTCATGGACATCTAGGCAAAGGCTGGTGAGGACCACCAGCCAATGCATGGTGGAAAGATAGTTGCTGTAGTCATCTGAGAGCTGGTCTCTGATGACTGTGTTTGCTCTATAGCCAACAGTTTTCCTATCAGCCAGCAAGACCATTCAGGAGGTGGTACCCCTGCTCCCCCTCTGCAGAGGTGATGGGCATCCAGGAGGTCAAAGAAAGGGTTAGGCTGCTGCTTTTTTAACCTGGATCCTGTTTATTTCTTGTGTCTTACATCATGTTTGTAAGGGGAAAAGGGACAAAATAACTGAATGATGAGTGTGGAAAACTCAGCTGGACCCATGGCCAGCACCACTGCCCACAGTCCAAGTCATTCACTGACCCATTAGAATTGAGGCATTGAGTGGGGAGTGGTTTCATGAATGGTCCATGATCACTGCTCATCGTGCTTCAGTACCATGTATTGGTTGCTCTTAGAAAAATGTGAAGGGGGAAAGATGAGGAACAAAATAATAAAACTCATATATTTATACAGAACAAGTGTGTAGGGCAAGCACATAGGATCCTTGCTACAAAGAATAACTTAACCACCTTCAGCCTGCATTGTCATTTGCCACCATGTTTCCAGGTTGCTTATGAACATGTTTTGCAGCACACGTCTTAGCACAAACCTCTGGAGAAAAGCCTCAATAGTCTCCCTCTATTGTAAAAATTGAACATTTGCTCTTACCTTTTTCTTCCTACCTTGTAACCAGTTATTCAGCCATTAAACTGCCTTCCTTTTACGCCACAGCACTTGGTTGCCCTTTAAGTTACCAATGAGGGATTTTGCTGAAAAACTTCTAGAAATCCAAACACATTTATCAGGCAGATCATCATATGCTTGTTGGCAGCTTCAGAGGACTCTGGCTTTTCAGCTGGGACTTCCCTGTGTAAAATTGTCATTAACTCTTCCCCAGGAAATTGTATGTTGCAAGGTGTCCTCTAACTCTGCTCTTTGTTACAGTTTGTCTCAGTTTGTCTGGCATGGGCATGATGCCTTCAGGTGTGTATTTCTTCAATATCTCACAAAGCCGTTTTAGAAATCAGCATCACATATGCCTCATTCCAATCTTCAAGTAGCAGTACAATTTTAAGCAAGAGGTTACACAACACCCTTAGTGATTCAGCTACCTTATCTTTGACTTCATCTAAATACCATCTGGCCTCGATGATTTCTGATGGAGCATTTTGTCAGTTGTTCCATTTGCTCCATAAGTTCTTCTACAGCTGGATCCTCTGGTAAGTCCCCACAAAGAAGGGTTGAGGCTTGGCAATGTGACCAGAAAAAAGAAGCAAACAAATACAAAGTATAAAGCCCAAAGCAGCAAGAAGCCTACCCAGAAAAGAGCTTTCCTTGGGTTACTGGCTCTGGGTCTATTTCTGGATCCTGAATTTCTTCTCAGAGTACCTGAAATTCAAAGGGTTCTTGTTCCCGTCGTCTTCATCTCTCACCATGAATATCTGGGTCATCATCTTCACATTTCTTCTCTCCCGTGAAGAGATCTTTGAGGAATGAGGAGGATCACAGGGTCCCCTAGAGAATATTGACTGCTCTCAGAAATTACGTCCATTGACACAGTCTGGTTTGTCACTCCTTCTGTTGCAAAGATAGCCCAGAGCTTCTCTCAGCAGGGTAGCCAGAAATGAATTGTTCCAGCAAACGCAAGGCCACTGCTGAGTCAGGGCCTGCGTGTTCATAACTGAGACCTTCAAGTGCCAAAAGAGGGAGCAAGAAGGGACAAAGAGCTGTGGGTCAACTGGGGGAGGTCCAGACACAGAGCTGCAGGGCCACAGGACACCTAGATGAGCCAAAGGTCTTGACCCATCAGTTACCCAGCTCGACCACTGGCTACCATGGGATTGCTGTATTTCGGTCAGGTATTAGGCACCCTAAAACCATCTTTATTGTCTCATGGTGTTTCAGCCTTGGTCTCACCACACAGGGTCAGTTGGAGCCTTATGGTCTCTTTTGAACCATTAATACTGGCAGCACCATGCAGAGTTCAGTACCCAGCTCCAGTTTATTTAAGGTTTGTTTTAAAAAAAACATTATGCACTGAATTTTATTAAATCAACTTAATAGGAGCTGTGAAGTAAAATAAATAAATATGGAACTCATTTCTGCAGTTAGTGGGAATTATTCTGTTTGTTTACAAAGGCCATTAGAAGCTTACTGGAGGTGTTCATTTCAGCAAGGAGGCCTCACTGATGGATCAGCGCAGCCTTGCCAAAACTGTATCCAAAATTTCACGGCAGTGTTCTCATTAGGCTCTAATGGTTAAAAGAAAACACAACTGAAGAGAACTATTAATGTTTCCCAGTGGCCTCCAACCTCCTCCACATTAGTTTTTCCCAAACCACACCACATAAAAACTCTTTTAAGGTTTTTGGGGGCTGGTAGCTTGCAAAAATGACAGAAAAAGGAAGAGCCGAGTGTTTTGTGTTCTTAAAACAAGGCATGTTAAATGAGAAACCTTGATAACTGCAGAGGTGCTTAAGCTGTTGCACAGTGTAATGTCTCTGATAAAATGCTCAACAGCAGAGAAAGAATTATACATTAGTAAAAAAGTAAAAACAGTATTGCAGAGTATTGAAATCCCCATTTTAAAATGTGAACTAAGCATTTCTAAGGTGTGAGAGTTCAGGGCTGTCCCTTATTTGCCAGAAAACACTAATTTTAGCTAAGTTTCAATACGAACACATGGAGCCATTGTATGTTTTCACCCACAGATTTCCATAAGCATATACACTTTTACATATTTTTCATATCAGGCAGTCAGAAATACAGGTCTGGAATAATTTCTTGTCTAAACATATTCTATATTTGCTTTTAATCATTTAATGGTTTTCAAACACAGGTGATCATCTCAGTTGCCTCCATCCTTGGCCAAAGTACCCAAAGAAATGACATGCTTTTAGAGAGGTACACAGCCCTCTGCTCCACTGGTGTCAGGAAGGGGCTGGGGTACAGAGCAGCTCTGGATGTAACACCTTTGCGCTGGCTGCACACCTCCTGAGCAGCTGCTGCACATTTGCAGCTTCCTCTGGAAACATTTTCAAACTCTGTAAGCAACTTTTCTCAGCATCATCAAAGAGAACCTGTGTCAAGTGTCACAGTGGCACAGATGACTTCTTCCTGTAAGTAGCTGGCACAGGGATCTTGAGACTCTGGTGTGATCCTCAGCTGTGAGGCGAGACCTTGAAGCGCAGTCAGACCCCCCCTTAGTACAGTTTGCCACAGATCTTATGACAAAATCTGCCTTGTATTTGGGCTTTTAAGAACCTGATATGAGTCACTCCCTTTTCATCTTTGGACAAGTAATTTGCAGAAGAACTAAAGAGGTTAGGTAATATTTGATGGCTTGCACCTCTTCTTACTTTCTTGCTTTCGTAACTTCTTCTTACTTACCCTCAGTGACAGCAACAATTTCTTGCCATGATGTGCAAAAGCATGTGACTGGAGTAACCAACTGGAAGAGACAGATTGCAAGCCACCAAGGACCAGGTCCTCAGAAGAACATCACGTGCCCTGGGAATTTGGGGGCCTGCTGGCTGCCTTCTGAAGGCTTTTCCTTGCATCCTGTCCAACACCGCTGCTGTGCCAGCCCAAAATTTCTGTGTCTGGATGGGTCTGAGAGCTCAGCAGTGTAGCCACGAAGGAGGGAGATGCAAGGAGGAGGAGGAGGTGGTGGTCATAGTGGCCATTCTTCCTGTCATCTTCTTGTTTTAGAGTGCCACCAAGAAAACAGGGATGTGGCAGCCTAGAAGAGCTCAAAACAACAGTACACATATGACAAGCATGCCTGAACAGACATCTCCCCGACTCTGGCTCAGACTGTGTCCCTGGGAAGGCCATACTGAGTGAGCATCGCAGAAAGGGCAAGGCAGACTGCAATGCCAAGCCTTCATGAAGGGAAGTCTACAGTGCCTGTCTCTGCTCTTGGGAGGTTTGTGAGATTAGCATGAAACAGTCACTGGATAAAATACAGAGACAAGCCTGGGGACGTGAGTAGGATCCAGGGCCTTGAACAGGAATGAGATAAACTGGAGAAATTGGATCCAAACAGCTCAGAGGATACAGTAAATTCCTAGTGTGGGAGGAAGAAAAAACAGTACTGTACAATTTTCAGCTGTGAAGATACTCAGACGTTAAATATCTTATGTCACGTTCTCAGTCTTGATCAGTTTTATTTTATCTTTGTTTCGATAGCCTTTTTTTTCCTAAATCTAATCCACATATGACTAAGTCATGTGAAAGATCCAGGCTAGCTGTTGATTTTACAGATTACAGGGAAGATGTGAGGGATGCTCTGGCTGTCCCCTTTCCATAGCAATAGTGAATAACAACCACAGAAAGCTGTGGCCTTTCAACGAGCAGCTATAACAAAACAGATTTCCTAGAAGACTATTAAACAGAGATAGAAATCTCTTTAAAATCTTTGTTCTGCTTTGCTAATCAACTGCCACTGTTGTTTAAGGTTGGAGCTTGTTCTATACATTTTCATTATTTCAGAGCATCCCCTGCCAGACCCATTGTAAAGCTTTCTATTAAAATCCTTCTTACTGTAGTGGGATGATTTTTTTTTTTTTTCCCCAAAGACTGATTTAATAGAAACTTGGCACCAGAAAAAGTGTTTCTGTTCATTACTATGATATATAAAAGTTCATGGGGCTTTCAGAATATTCTTTCTAAAAAAAAAAATCATTAGCACATGCTGCAATACAGAACTTACTGGCAATTATACAGTAGTCGTCTTTCAAATACACACTTCCCATAGTGTTTCTAAGACTATTAGCGATCATTCTTAAAATGCAGAGTGAGTATTGGAATAAAATTCATACTCTGTAAATTTTTTTTGAAATGTTGCTCAAGTAGCTTTCACGGTAGTTTGAACACAAAGATACAACTTGAAATTTTTTTTTAAGCCTATTTAATTTACACTTCACATTATTTTTTTAAACCATACTTCTAACATTTTTATTATAGCAACTCTTTTCAGTGTAGCCCGCTAAATTCTTGTTTGGGTCTCAAAAATAATAATAATCTTTAGCACTTACATAGTGTTTTAGGTTTTTAAAGTGTTAGACAAATATCAACTAATAAATGTTTGTTCAACCCAGACTGGCCTTATAAAGAGGCTGCAGTGAGTGAAGTGAACGTTTTCCCTGTCACTATTAACAAGATTAAAGGTGTTGATATTGTACAAACACAAAAATGAGGCACAGTTTGAAATAACCCACCTGGTATTGATTTTGGCCAAATTATGGGTAATCTTGAACTTGTAGATTACTTCTCAGTACTTTCAAAGGAGAAAACGAGAAAGTGCTTTCTTGCCTGCTTTGGTAGCTGACAGCAAGAGCTGATGATGGGAAAAGCCTTTGCCTTCCATCTTTGAGTACGTACAACTTTTCAGCAGCGCAGGAAACGATTTTGCCCATGTACCCACTGGGTCATTTTGGCATGCCAAAGGGCACAGGACCCACAGGGGATGGTGCCCTTGCATGCTGCTACCCCCCCACCTTTCTTTTCTCCGCCCCCTCACATCCAGGCTCAAGCCTTCTCCTCTACTGAGCCATCGGGACTTGGACCATAGCTTTACATCAGAGATGTTTTCTAACATACATTTGTTTTTAATATATTAAAAAGTTGATTGAGTAATCTTTATGATAGATGAGGTTTCCTGTAAATCAGGACCAAAAGATTACCTTATTCAGTCATATCTGATGTGGTTGCCCAACAGTCCTCTCTACAACGTGCTTTCAGCAAAAGTCCCCAGATTTACTGAGCTTCTGGACCCACAGTAACGATGTTGCAATCATTTCCAAGTATGACTTCTTGCATGTGTTCTGGAAATAACATGACCATAAACATAACTGGAAGTTTCTAACTGTCAGTGATTTCATACTGACTTTAACAATAGCCAGTAAACATATAGTTCAGACTTTAATCCAATTTTCTCAGTAAGACTAATTTCAGTAAGATGCTCCAGATAATACTTTCTTGTGGGATTATTGCACAGCTTGGGTGGTTTATCATTCAATCTTCATCTTTTATTAATGCACTGTATATGTTATATATGACCCCAAACCCTTGCCAGTGCTGTGTTCCTAAACTCATGAAATTAATTAGCTGTTTCCACGTTCAGTTTTGACTGCTTTAACACCACTGGAATTTCACTAATCACATTAGACATTAGCACCATTCACAAATTTCTATTCTTACACATTCCCAGTGTTCGCAGCCATCCACAGCTGACGTCTACAGCGCAGGCAGAAACACTGTGGAGACTCTTCTGCTCACAAGACGTCCCCCCGACGCTGGGGGAACACGCCACAGCTGCGGGGCTCCATGCTGACACATCTACTAACAGGATTAGAACTTTAAGTAGAAAAAACATATGTCGTTTGCAATATAGTTGGAGAGCTACCAACAGCTGTAATTAAGGATGCCTATGCATTTCCATGCTAAGCCCCTGTTTTCATTTGCTCATAACTTTCCAAAACTTTCACCTATAAGGCTGAGCTTTTACAGTCCTGCTTTCTGCCAAATTGTAGCTTTTTTTGCAGTTGTTGAAAGTTTGAGGAAAAAGCAATGTATCCATTTTTTTGAATGAGAGAAGAGAGAAATTAAAAAAAAAACACCCTCATGTAAACATGTGGATTGGAACTGATTTATGCTGGATTTTCTATTTCGTTTAATTTTCATATGGCATTTTTAACTCTTAAATTGTGTTCCAGCAGCTGGCAAGTACAGGATAATTTTTTAATAAGGCAACAGAAATAATGCAACACACTTTTCCCATACACCTTGAGATGCTCAGCTACAGAATTTTACGGCACCAATTTAAATACCTGCTTAAAAATTATTTTCCTCTCAGTGGTGTGGAGAGATCACAGAACTCCACTCTGAATATGCAGCCGTAGTAGCACTCCTCTTGAGTTTCTCAGTGTGAAAATCAGGAACAAACAAATGATACTGACCATGCAGGAGTGCCATGACCCTTTCTTAGCCTGTTCAAGTAACACCATGTGGCACACAAGTGATTAGTGGTATGAAATATGTGAATATTCTTGACATTTGCAGATGTCTCAGACTGCTTTGAACTTGAAGGACTATTTCAAGCCTTGGTAAGTCTATGCCTCATGTCCCCCTTTCTACCTGATGAAAAGTAATTAGCATTAAAAATAATGTTAAGATCTTTTTAAGACAGAATAAGCTTTTGCCTTACAGACTCATTTCATTCCTGTCTTTTTCCATTGTTTATCCTGCCTCTTGCTGCTGGCTGGGTGTTGATTTTAGACTCTTGTAACTCAGCAATCTCACAAGTACTCATTCTCTGGGAAGACATGGAGGTGCTGGAGCGTGTCCAGAGAAGGGCAACTGAGCTGGTGAGGGGCCTGGAGCACAAGTCCTGTGAGGAGCGGCTGAGGGAACTGGGGTTGGTTAGTCTGGAGAAAAGGAGGCTGAGGGGAGACCTGATCGCTCCCTACAACTACCTGCAAGGAGGTTGTAGCGAGGTGGGGGTTGGTCTCTTCTGTCAAGTAACTAGTGATAGGATGAGAGGAAATG
This sequence comes from Haliaeetus leucocephalus, assembly GCF_000737465.1. Taxonomy (NCBI): domain Eukaryota; kingdom Metazoa; phylum Chordata; class Aves; order Accipitriformes; family Accipitridae; genus Haliaeetus; species Haliaeetus leucocephalus. Next base: position 3,014,615 of record NW_010972631.1, read on the forward strand.
GCCTCAAGTTGCGCCAGGGGAGGTTTAGATTGGATATTAGGACCGAAAGGGTTGTCAAGCATTGGAACAGGCTGCCCAGGGAAGTGGTGGAGTCACCATCCCTGGAGGTATTTAAAAGACCTGTAAATGTGGTGCTTAGGGACACGGTTTAGTGGTGGACTTGGCAGTGCTAGGTTAACAGTTGGACTCAATGATCTTAAAGGTCTTTTCCAACCTAAACGATTCTGTGATTCTATGCCCATACACTTTGGACACTAAAATGATATTAGTCAGAACTTGTCAACAAGTGAATTCTCTGGAGAAAGAATGTCTTCTGTGTCAACAGTAAATATTTAATTAAAAAAACGAAATAAATCTCTCTTCTACTGTGTTTATTATTCTTGGGGGGAGGAATGAAGGCAAATGGGTGGGGGTTAGCTGGGATTTTTCATTTTGTCTTGTTTTTTTCTCTGTGGATTAATTAGATCCTTTTTCCTTTATTCACTTATTTCCTTCCTTACCCACTTTTTCCTTCATAGGGAAACCCAGCTTTTCTAAAGAGACATTTAAAAGCAAATTGCTTTCTAAATGCAGCTATCTGTTAAAGCTTTTCCTTCCCAAATCACAATTTGTGTTTCTGAACATCCTGGGAGAGAGAGGTAACTTTTTGTAACAGTCCAGGTCTAGAAAGTCGTCACAGAGGATCTCCTCCTGTTATTCTGTTCCCTTTGAAATGTACCCATTTAAAGGTAATGACATTTTAAAAGGAAGCAAATGATCCTAACAACCTCGATGGGGTTTTTTTTGTTTGTTTGTTTCATAGTTGCCTCCAAAAGTGGTGTTTTAGGGTCCTCACAAATTAGGTTCCTCATAAATCTAAAAACTCTCTTGGATCTGCTGTATTACATGATGACTGTTATTTAATTATTACAGTTCAAGATGATGCATTAGAAGCATTTTATTAAGATAAAAACCAAAGGAATTTTTAGGAGATGAGAAAACCAAGACCCTCAAACAACAATTTGCCCTGCCCCCTTGAACATACAGTATTATGAAATGGCCTTTAACTAGGGCATTTTATGACAGGGCTCCCATCCCACTTAAGGGCAAAGTGGCTACCCAATATTTTTTTACTTCCACAACTTTTGTAATGTGTCTCCTAAGACTTCTTTAATGTACACCAGCTTGCATAAGGACCTGAATATACGAATATTCCTTTCTTCTTCAGCACTTCTTTAAGTCTTCCATGATATTAACTCAATGATTGAGAAGCTAGGATGAGCCTACCTTCCCAGCACACTATAACATGAAGTTCTCAGCACTCCCTCCTCTTAATCAGTCTTCAACCTCCAGTGCCACTTCCTAAGTGCTTCCCTCCGTCTTCTTGCCTTACCTGAGATGGTCCTACTCAGCATCCATGGCTGGAGACGGGAACATGCCCAGCCATCCTTTACAGGGGTACCGCTGCTGGCTGTCTGCATGGAAGTAGACAGAGTCTCTGGAGGACTCAGCAGTCATCCTTTGAACAATTATGTACTTCAAACATTTTACTATTTAGGCAAATTGTCACAGGATTGGCAAAAGGTACATTCCTAATGCAAACCTCAGTCCTCTTTCCTGATGCACACATATACAGTGCTTGTCAATGAATTACTTGACAAAATTTTTTTAGTCCACAAAAAGTAACATATTCTCCCCAAATCTCTTAGAAACACCAAAACATCTTAGCTGAAACCTTTCCAAAGACCAATAGATACCAAGGAGGTACCCCAGGAAAGAAAAAAAAAAAATCATTCCTGAATGGTTGAAATCTGGTAAAACTATTAGCAGCTGAAAGCAAGATCTTATAATGAGAAGTGTTAGATAATAATGCAGTAGTGCCATCTTCACCTACAATATTTATGCATCCATGTAGGATGTGAGTAAGGGATTGATACATAGGAAAAAAGTGTGTCACAATACTTGGACCATATCATGTTAGTTCTGTGATTTATGTTTTTAATATAGCCACTCCTCTTACTCTTTCTACTATGGACCCACAAATGCAGCTGAAAATAGACTATAGCCCAGCATATAAAGAGGAAATGGGAGACAACAGAAAATGTCTGTTCATCTTATCCTTGTCTAATCCCCACCAATATGACCCCAGCCTGTTAAAAAAAATCATAGATCTGAAACATCCACATACTTTCTAGATTAAAAAAGGAGAGTAAAAGTCATCAAGCAAACTTTTTGCTGCAAATAATTCACTTAGCTGTAGAATTCACCAGATAAATAGCCCTATTGTTTTACCTTGAACTGGGGAAATGCTCACATGGCATGTTAAAATTTGTACCCCAAGCTTTTTCAATTTGTTCTTGAATTCCGTGTAAATAAACTTCATGGGGTAGGAGGGTGTGTGTGTGTGTTTGTTTTTGGTGTTTCTCTCCAGAGAGAACTCCCGCTATCAGTTTGGAAAAATAATTACCCTTCCTGTACCTCTCATGATCTTTTCCCAACAAATGAAGCGGGATTTTTTGCGGCCAGCTTGAATCTCAGCTGACTGCCTGTACTTAAGCAGTTCCCGCAGATTTTAATACCCAAATACCTGGAGCCAGCACCCTGGTCTAGTAAGAATGGCTGTCCAAAGCCTCAGTGGATCCACTGGAAGCTATGGAAGTGCAATGTAGTCATTTCAGCTAAACATTACCAGCTCCTGACCCTGGAAAGGGAAAAGTCAAAGTTCTTTTGGAAATGACACATTGTGACCTGCAGTCTGCTGTAGCACATTAAGTCTGATAAATGATCAGAAATGATGACTTAAACAAGCATCTAAGAGAGAGTATTTTGCTTAATGTACCCAGCAGTTAACCTTATGTAGTCACATAGCATAGTGGGCTCATTTGGAAGCCGGTTAGGCTTAGCTAAGAATAAACAAAGTGTTGCAGTACCATTAAACGTTTTCTATGTCTTCCTTCTGTGTTAATGTGGTTCAGTGCTTCTGTCATGAAAATGAGCTAAATGGAGTTTCCCACACTCCTGACCACAAAGAGTGCACTATATTGCTTTTTCGATAGGCATTTTGTACTTTCCTGAACACATGCCTGTTTCAAGAGCAAACCTTGAATTTCGTAGCCCTAAAGAGGTCTGCAGCACAGAGAAGGAGCAAACTCAAAAGAAGAAAAAAGTGGAAGTGATGTCAAAACCATGCAGCTTTTCCAGGTGGCAAAAAATACCTATATATGCACAAAAAAGAAGTTATTTTTTTTCCCACATCCACAAAATGGTCTCCAAGTGAAATGCCAAATCTAATCCTCCTGCCTAATAAGTTCTCAAATTTTTAATTTAGGCACTTATGCCAGAGCCCTATAGGTACTAGAATAATGTAAGCTATTTCTCTGTATTAAGTTGCTCAACTATAATGACTTCATCATTTCATTTAAGCACCTGTTCTGGAAAATAGGTCCTGATCCTGCAAACACTCACATCCAGTGAGTATTCCCATTTGAACTCTAAAAATTGTATCCCAGCTCTTTAGGGTGATTTACGGCATACTATTAGAAGCATCTATAAGCACCTGAAATGTGTCAGTGGATGAATATGAGCAATAATTGTAAATATAGTTTATGAGTTAAGCAGCACACTGATATTGGTGGCCAATACTCAGCAAAATATTGAATCTCCCAACTCCTGTTTAAACTCCCCACTGACTTCAGTTGGAATTCAGACTTTAAATGAGGAGTTAGAAGCCCAGATGCTTTGCTGATCATGGGCCTTTGGCTGCAAAATGCTGAATCTTCCCAAAGGACCCAGTGGAAATGATAGCAGAGAGGTATTTTACGCGTGCATAGCTCGTCTTGGAGTTTATCCGATGGCGGCAAATCTCCCTTGAAGTTCAGCTGCCTTTCTTCTTTCTCTCACAGTCTTTCTAAAAAATATAAAGTCAGCTTTTTCAGAGAGACCTTTATTACCAACAAACTGAAAGGCTGCCCACGCCCTGGGGAAGCGGTTAGGCTACGCACTCTGGCCATGGAGACAGACGACCCAGCTCTCCAATGTCAAGAAGCAACAGCCAACTCCCTTACCCACAAAAATAATTTTATTTTCTTAGGGAGAGGAAGTCTGCTGTCTTTGCTATTCCTCTGCCCCTGCCACTTCTCTGCAGGCGTCCCTGACCCCTGTGCAGAGCAGAGGGATGAGGCAGGATTCCCAGAGCTCCAGAGGGGAGGGCAGGGAGGGTGATCTGGGCTTTCCACCCCTGAGATACGACTGTGCTCACAAAGCCAAAGTCCAGCTCCCCTCACCTGCTACTGCCCAACCTACCTTAGGTTTGGCCAGCCTGGTGAAGACCTCCTTATATGTGGTGCCTCCTTACTCATGTGTTAAATAGCTCCAAGACTTTCTCCACTATTAGACACTTACAGTATAATTATGCCAGGTGTGAGCTTTGTCCAACACACTTAAATATTAGTTTATGTTCCTACTCCTACAGTAGTGTGAGTAGAAGTTCTGTATCCATGTAAATACCAGAATTTTCTCCACTACTTCCTGTCTTATTTTAGCCTCCTACTTGCAAATCCGCTGGAATCCTTTGCATTATGTATTGTTGAGCTGTTTCTGTGTGGCTTGAGCCTGGCTGCAACTGGGATTCCTTTTCTTTTTGTTTTTCAAGTTAGCATCTTAAAGAAAGGAAAATAAACATGAAGTCAGAATTTCCTGCGGGACAGTGGGAAGGGGAGAGATCAGATCAGCTGTAAGATGTTGGTGTTATTTTCCCAGGATAAGCTCTATTTTCAGATTAAATTTTTTTTTCATCAATTATTTATTTATTTATTCTCCACTTCTAAAATCACCTACAGACCCATGGACAAAACTGAAAGATTTTGTGTTTTTCAGAAAAAACAGAGTTCAAATTGCCAAAGACCACCTCCAGGGTGAATTTCCCTGTGCTCAGTGTTGCGCTTGCAGCACAGATGCCTTCATAGGAAAAAAGTGTCTGAAAGTGGAAGACCTAAGTTGTGCTCTTTCCTTGCTCAACCTGCCCAGGAGTATCTGCTGCTGTTCTGTCACTAGTATAACCCTTTCCTCACTCATCTCTGACTAGTCCATGAATGCTGCAGGCTCTTGAGGGTGGGCAGAGCCTACTGCTGGGCTTGCATAGTGCCAGCACATTAGGACGATGCTTTTGTCCTTAAGCATGGCTATAAGGAACAGGACTGATAGTAATCTGTCTCCCTAGGAACTTCATCTGCAACAAATTTCTGTTCTCCATCCAAGCTAGTTACCCAACATATTTATGCTTAAGTATTTCTTTGGTGCACTGCTTGAAATCCTTGGGAATTCCCCTCCTGGAAAACTATAGCTAACATCTGAGATGAACCTGGCATACAAGCTATCACACACAAGGTCAAAACAAGCAAACACAGCTATCATCACAGCAAAGACAAGAAGTTGGGCAGCCTTTGGAAGCAAAGCAGGAGGAATTTCTCAACACAGGTCCATTCTTGCCCCTTGAGCAGCTCCTTTGCACGAAGATGTGCCATATGCTGAACTCTGCTCCTCCAAAGCAGCAGTGACGTGCTTCACTGTACACACAGTCAGAAAAGGTATAAGTAGCAGAGGATATTAACAATGATTGCAAAGTGAAAAATGAGGATTCCACACCTCATTTATCTGCAAATGGCACACGTTATATACCTTATTGCTTATTAGTTTGTTCTCCTAAAGGGAATGTGCAGGTGAACCATCAAAGTGCAAGGGCAAAGTGAAATGAGGATTGTGTCTATCTGTGGAGGAGAGAACTCTTTCAGTGCCCACCTCTAAAGCCATAGTGCAGGCTTTTACCTCCTGTTCAGCCCTCAGCTTCCCCTGCAGAAGACCAGCCATGAAACTTGCAGGACCGAGATCTTCACTGCAAAGACTCTCCAACGATATGAGTGGGCCACCTAGACCTCAATTCCCAATGTGTCGAGAAAGTTCAACCACCTCTTTGAAATCAACGGGACATCTTCCCTAGATGGACCAGCCTCTGCACACTGAGGGCCCTGCGCGTACAGGGTACTGCGTCCCTTAGGAATATATGCCCAGCTGAGGTTTTGATTATTTGGCTATGATCCTGGAGTAACCTCAGTGAAGTCAATGGATTTTTCCTCACATTTACTCTAGTATAATGAGCTAAGGATTTGGACCTCTGTGCCGTATTGTGTGGATTTTGATTAATTTTAAATAAAGTTTCCACCTTAAATGAATTGCAAGTGTTATCTGTTTTTATATATAACTTCATGCTCTTTATTATTTAAAATGTCCAATTTGCTAGATGAAAACATAAATACTGACTGCAGCTGTAGAATTTAATAAAACCTCAGGTTTGAGCTAGCAAGTGAAAAAAAGTATATTATTGGAAACTTGTGGTCAAACTTGAAGCTTGAAGGAAATATTTTAGCACTATCACAATATTAAATTGCAATCATTATTTAATTTATCTTCTCTGAAATGACTTAAGGGAAGTGCACCAAAAGCCCTATTTACCTAAGCCAGGAAATAAGTCAGTGATCAGCTAGGTGGATGAAGTAATTGAAAGCTGACAAGGGACAATATAATGCCACTATTGTAACAGCACTTAGAAGTATTGTTTGACTTTGACCTGCTTAGGAATAAATGTTGCACAGTTTTCATTTCATCAGGAAAAAAAAAAAAGTGTACAGCAATAAAATGTGTTCCTTTTACTGAATTCTTGATATTTTTCTTTAAATTGAAAAATATCAGCTTTGGCACATCTGGAGGAAAGGAATGTTCCCCACAATTACCAAGATTTTGAAAAAAGTATAGATATATTAGAAATTAAGGTATTCACCAGTCAGTACTTCCAGCAAAAAGTCTGAACCCCTGGGCAACCTATGCATTTCAATTGTCACTTTGAACTTTGGAACAAAGGGTAGACTGTAAAACCAGTTTATAAAAAGTATTATGAGATACCACAACTGGCATTTTTATGACCTTATTAAACTACATCCAAGTGTCATAAATTATACGTAATGAAAGTGAATAGGATCTCTGACTTGATTTTAATATTAGGAACATGCTTATTAGTTTAAGTTTTTTTCTGTTTGTGTGGGTATTTTTGTTGTTTTCTTACTGTAGCAGCTGATGTTATGTGGAAGTCATAAATGCCAGATTACATTAAATTGTTTTTGTTCATATAATAATATTGTTAGTAAATTACTTGGGAGTAATGAGCAGTTTTTCTCACTAAGTAAAGCTAAAGGTGTTAATTTGGACTCAAAGTATTCCACATTCTTATGACAAACATATCGACTGACCAAGTTTAGGCATCAAAACCAAATTATGGTTCAGAAAAAATTTCTGTCTTTCAAGAGTGATTATTCAGAAAATATTGCAACTTTTTTTTTCCCCAATACCCTGTCTCTGCAGTAGGAGAAAAGTTGCAGATGTCTGTTCAAAGTAAACCCATTTTTAGATCTGTTACTCTTTTAGATGAGGAGCTTATGCCCCAAAGTAACATAAAAATGTGTTGATATATGTCAGAAGCAGAGTGCTCATCACAGTGGGATATTATCTGTGCCATTCTCTTGAGAATATCAGTTAGCTGTACCACATTGAACCGCAGGTCCATCCAAGCCAGCAGTCTGTCTCCAACGCTACCCAGAAGGAAAGTCTAGGGAAGAAGATAAGACTCACGAGAGCATGCATTTATGAGACTTCATCCTCGCCCCATCACCCTCCTCCAGTCGTTTGCAGCACTGGGAGGGAGAATTAGGGAGAATGCCCATTAGTTGCAGAGGCAGCTTTGGCAAACGTTTGGTTCCTGTTACAAGAAAATGAGTGCTGTTTGCTATTTGTACACCTATATCCCATGTAGCCAGCCTGCCTGGCTTTCCTGAGCACGGGACACAGCAGCTATGTGTTTCCCAGAAGTCAGACATGACTTTAGGAGGGTCTGGACCTGGGGATGTAGGGGTGCCAAGGATCCCCCAGCACATGTCCTCGAAGTGCTCAGTGCATGCCCACCATCTCTTCTGAGAGGTCCCAACTACTGGCAGATTCAGGCAATGTAGGTCTGCAATCCAGCAGCTCGCTGTCCACAGTGGCCAGGAAAATACCTTCTGTAGAAGATAGCATGCCTCCACTGGGATGACCAGCAAGGATGTCAGTCCTTCATTCAGCCAAAACTTCTGAAAAACAGCAAGCGTCAGCCAGCTGTCAGGATATAAACAAAACTGTGGCTGATATTCAGGTGTGCTTCGTGGAAATTTTGCTTGTATAGGAAGGACAGAAGGGTCTCACATTCTTCTCTTGACAGAAATTTGTTTAAAAAAGAGGAGGGAAAAACCACCACAACATCAAAAATATGTTGTGGCCATTCTGGAAACTTGTGTGTCAGAAAGCACAAAAAAATTTACACAATGTATTTTACGCATTTGAATTTAACTGAGCTGGGTTGTGCACTAAGGGGAATGGCAACAATTTTTCCCCCACAATTTTTTCATCCTGTTGCAGGGAGAATTGCCATTCTGCACTGGGAGCTGAGATTTTTGTGGAGCTCCAGGGTGCCATTTTCTCTCCCACTTCTTGCTGCAACATCCAGTCTTCTCCATTCTCCCCATCAGCTTATCAAGGGCCAGAAGAGCACGGGGTGCTCCTGCAAAGACAGCCCCACTGACGGCTCTCCAGGGAAGGAGCTTTCTTCTACCGTTTTCAGGACAGCCACTGGCTAAATGCCATGATATAGTCCATAACTGGCTGTAGATGGTAAATGTGAATTTTATTACCTTGTAGGTTTCTTAAAAATACCAAAGAGAAAGCTTATTCTAAGCTTTGGGAGGGAAACAAAGTTGCCAACACTGATGTCATCAATGAGATTTTAGAGGATTTCACACATATGGCTGCTCCAGGACTGCCAGACTAAAGGGGAGAAGAGGGGAAGAAGAGGGGAAGAAGAGAGGAGAGGAGAGGAGAGGAGAAGAGAGGAGAGGAGAGGAGAGGAGAGGGAGAATCCCCTCAAAAAAAAAAAAGAAAGAAAGAAAGAAAGAAAAAGGTAAAGCTGAAGAGAAACAAGAAGACATCAGGATGCCAGAAATAACAGACTTTTAAAATCTGGGCAAGTTAAAAAAATAAGAAAGATGTATTTTTAACCAAAAAGGGAGACATAAACATAGGCAATTTGTAGTGAGTGAAGTAGTCTCAGTGAATGCGTAACTACTCTTTTTATTATGATCACACAATTTGTCTTCACTAAATAGTCTGCCTGGCAAAAGATTGTACCTTCATCAGCACATCTCCTAAATGCCTGAGAAAGAAAAGGAATGGGCTCTGGAGGAGCAGAGCAACAGGAGGAGCACCTGTTAAAATAGATAGCAATTTGTTACAGATACCATTAACCTGCAGCTGTTCATAGGGCCTCCCCATACTGAAAGCAAAAAACGTTAAAAAAATCCTCAGAAGGACAGGATACCTGCTGCACAAATAGCAGAAAAGCAGCAGCCTATTGTGCCTTTAAAAACGATGTGTGAGGTGTGGCAGCTTTAAACAAAAGCTCATTCCCTGAAGTGGGAATGGAGACAAAAATCTCTGCAGAGGCTTTTAAGGAGCCTGCCCACCTAGACCATGGGGAGAAGCTAGTAAAGCTAAGAAGGTAAGATAAAAAAAGATGGACTCATAACAGTAGGATACATCTGGCTGGAAATCAGCCCTCTAAGTTTAGGCTGCTAGTGGGAAGTACTGTCTTGAGCTCTCCGTTTAACTGATAGAAAGCTACAGAGGACAACTCTCTCCTTATTTTAGTTAATTGTCCTAAAAGGGAATAATTCACTCTCTGCCCAGCCTATCTTTCCCCACTGACTGAGTGTTTTAAACTGGATGGGTGGGTTTCTGGCTCCCATGCTGAGTGTCCACTGAAGCACAGTTTGCTGCAGAAGATGGTCACAGCAATACACTGCCAGTTCTGTAGAAGAGAAAATTGGGAAGCAAGAAAGATGACTGAGCAGGCATTATAGGAATAAATTAAAATGGAAGGGACCCTCTATTTCACATTGAAAGCAATGATACAAACAAAAAAATGTTTAGAGTAAACCAAAATATTGTTTATCAAACTGAAAATTTCTGAAGAGATGAAGGTTACTCAGAGAACAATAGAACACATGCTTTTAGAAAAACCAGCTAACTAAGGAAATAAGTTATCCTGACTATGTGTATCCCATGCATGTAGCCCAGGTTTATGTCTAAATTCACCTGCTAATCAAAGTCTTAACATGTCCTAGAGCCTTAAAATCCCAAGGTAGAAAAGTTCATCCCACAAGCTCTGTTTCTTCACCGGCAAATTGTAGCTCAGAGATGGGTTAGGAATAGGGCTATTAACTCTAACTAGTTATCAAAAAGTCAATAATAGCATTAAAAGTAAGATGCTTTTAAAGCAATTACAGGAACTGCTGTGGTAGCCTCTCACTCTGAGGGGCACAAGGGGGGCGGTGGGGCAAGGGCAGCATGCTGCAGCAGGGGCTACTTTGTGTTTCAGCTCACCCTTCACCCCAAATGTGATTCCTGGCTCCCTCCAGGGTCCTTCTGGGTTCTTCAGGACCCACAGAGTGAGTTATGTGGTCAGGCACGATAAGCTCAAGTGGAGAGAGCAGAGGACAGACATCTGTGCCTCTCTTCCCCCCCAGCTGTGTGCCAGGGTGCCCAGCGCTGCCTCTCCACTGAGAGCATCCCTGCTCACAGGAGGGGATTCTGGTGCATCGCTGCACAGCTTGGTGGGCTCACTGGCCAAAGTCAAGGGCTTGGGCTCACGCCTGATATTCAGTGTAAAAACTGTTGCAGCCAGCTCCGCAACTTCGTCAAATCATATATGGCTACAGACGCTGTGTTGTTTTGATGAATGCGTAATGAGAATAGGAAAGATGCTGCTAAATAGGGAAGAAAGTGTATACAGCTGGAAGCGTGTATATACTATATTACTAACTACTACCACTCTACTACCTATTACTATATTATTTCTCCTATAGAAAGTGATAATTGTGTTGTATAATTTTAGTTTGATATTACCAGATTTCTTGAAAAAGGTACCATTTCTAATGCCTGGAGCAAAGCCAACTGTACTTCTTGAAAATGTTTCCCTGTTGGAACAAAGGTGGTGGTCAAATTTGAAAATGAAAATGAAGTATTTTTGTACTCTTTCTTAATGCACATATTTTCTATCTATGGTGTATTTCTTACATTCAACCACTAGCCTAGAAGTACAACTTATGTTTTCTGAGTTAGCAACACAATCAAGTTTAGTAATAACCCCAAACTTTTAATAATGAAAGCACTGCTTGTATTTGTTTGAAGGTGAATTTGTATATGCTTGATCACCCAATTAACATCATACATACGGACTTCACTTGGAGCTTTGCATCCTGAGACAGAACTACTGACAAACAGCAATGTCTGTAGCGCAGTATATCATCTCCTTCCTTTTGTAAAATGTATACATGCCCTTTGCTGTCAGGGTAATGCTTGATGTTGAAAGGAGATGCAAAGACTATCTATGGATCTTCAGTAAACTCAATTCATGTGTCTTTTTCCCCAATGGATCAGTAAAACTGAATTGTTATTCTTCTTTTGAAATATCTGTGTTGGAGGGTTTCCACCTTTCTTCATAAATGTGTAGACATGTCTGATGGTCAGGGTTATACAGTGCATCCATCTGTAGCTCCAGGTGTCTGAAGCTAGTCTCTGGGCACTGATAACATAAGGTGTGGTCTACAGAGGAGGATTTTATTAGTTACATCTTTAGCTTCTTGAGGAAGAAGAGCATATAATTTAAGACACTTTGATGCCTTAAAAACATGTGAAGTATGTTTAAGGCATCAAAGAGACTGAAATAGAGGAAAACAGCATGAAACTTGAAGTTTTGAATAAAGCTGGACTTCTAAATGAGTTTAAAAAAAACTTGAGATTAAAAGAGAAGGAAAGAACGAAGGAACTACTAGGCCTACCATAAGAAGTGCTAGTGCTTTCTGAACTGCACGATAGAAAACCCACTGAAGAAGCTGGATAGAACGAGAAAGAAGAAATTCACAAAATCATTGACTTTGCAAACATCTGTCTCTCCTGCAAGTAACCCTTTTCTTCCACGGTATTCGAGGATGGTGAAGCCTTTGGTTGGTGTTTGGGAGATTCATCACCTGCCCAGCATAACTCCCAGCTAAGGTTAGCTCTCTGGGAATGGCAGGGATCAAAAAGCAAAGCTCTGCAGGTAGGAGCAAGTCTGCTGAGGGCAACTATGGACAGAATGAAGGGTGTGACAGCAAATACGCATGTGTAGACATTTCAAGCAATAAGCTAAACTTCTTATTCCAGCTTAGAAGAGGAGCCATCAGAAACACTGCTATTTTAAAGTCACAACATTTGTATTTAAATATCAAAGCATTGTTGGCGTTATATGCCACTATATACTTTGGTGCCAAAGCAGGAACCTTGTCAAAGATGGGGAAGTTTGTCTCACTTCTTTCTGGTCCTGTTTTATTGTGGTGGCTTCCCTTCCACACATCCCTCAGGGGGAAGATCCCCATTCTTGTAATCTGTGTGCTCCTTTGAAAATGAAAAAAATACAACAGGGGAATGGTTTCCACGACTGTTCAGGCTAGGGATAGTTCTGCAAAGCACAGAGCAGCTACAGTTCAGTGCAGAAATTAATATCAAGTGTCAGATTAACTCTGTCTTCATATAAAGAGTGGGATGAAGGACATTGACTTTTGACTACACCTGCATAGAAAGGGCTCCGAGAATGGTAGTGGCACACTCCCAACATCTGCTCCTTCCATTGAACTTAGCTGTAAATTGAAATTCCATTGCAATGTTTTTAGACTCTGTTGAAGTAAGGAGACTGTCAGAAATCCTCTTTAAACTCACCCTTATCCAAACAGGAAGCTGACCTCTAACCCCCGGACGTAACAGTACACCAGTGGAAATTTCATTATCCCCGTTTCAGCTGTACTAAGTGAAAATTAATTGTGTAATTATCTGGATGAGCGCATGTGTAAAATTTTACAATGTGCCAGTTAGATTAAGTAACGTGTTAGTGGCATGGTTTAGTGCAGAGTCAAGGCTGTCTTATAAAAACGGCATAAGAAGTCCAACAAGATTTGAAGGAAAAGAACATATGTCTGAACAAACATTAACATGAGAAAGTAATGTAATACTTAATACCATAACCTAAGTAAGATTTTAACCTTCTCTGATGGAGGTTCATCTGGCATAGGAGAGATCTTTTGTCTGTCACTTTAAAACCACATAATTTAAGGGCCAAAATATTTTGAGCATGTGTTGGGTTTTTTTAAGTACCAAATAGATAACTGATTACAATATGAAAAGATTTTTTTCTACTTTGTACTGTATCCACTTTATACTTCTTTCATCTGTACAGTGAAATGTTTCAGGTTTTTTCACTGCTTAAGTAAAAAAACCAACCCTAAAATATAGAATCAAAGCCAGATCAGACCATAACCCAGTACTTGAGAAATGCAAGATGCTGAACTCACCTCCCTTATAAGGAGTTGAGGGACAGATCTTGCGTGGCCAATGGAAATCCTAATACGGCTGTTTAGAAGAAACCATTTCCATTTCAAAGTTGTAGACTTGTTTGGATAACGAGATGGCTGGGCAAAAGATGCTGCCTGGAAGAAGTCTAGTCTTTTGAGAAGTAATATTATCTTTAAACAGTTTGGTAAGTAATATATCAGGTTCTATCAGTCTTATTGCCAAAGATTTTTGTATAGAGTCCCTTTAGCGATACCAAATAAATACACTGGTAACATTTCTTAAAAACGGAGGAATGAAAATAACTTATCATGTGATTTCAGTGAAATCAATAGAACAGAATATGTGCAGGAAGGCTTGGTGTTACAGTGAGAAGTCCCACTGCAGCACGCTGCTACTAAATCTGGATGGAGACAGGAGATGATCCAGACGTTTCTGTACACAAGTGAGGGGTGCGCAGAGGAATCAAATCTGAAAGAGTTAGGACCTGACACAGATTTTAGGTATGGTTGGATCGTGCTATTATCAGGGCAAAAGTTGGGATTTTCATTTCTTGTGCAACTTAGTCACTGAAAGGCTTGTGAAAACACAGGCAGAATTTTTAGTATTACAGTTCAGTTTTTATCTGTAATTAATCCACCAGACATTTTAAGAAAAAAGACAATACAAAAGGTGTAAAAAATAATAAAATCCAAAGGAAAAAAAAAAAAAAAAAAAAAGGGGTTAAAAAAAAAAAAAACCAAAGGAAAAAAAAAAAAAAGACAACCAGAAAGAATGTGCCTTTCTACGACCTAAGATCTTGATCTCACATGTCTTTGCAAAAGTCCAGACGTTGACTCAGTATATTATTATATTAACAAACACGGATGTTTGAAATAGGAGGAAACCTAACAATGTAGAACCAGTACCAAGAGAGACAGGTCTGTGTCCCAGAGATTTCAGCTGCCTCACCGTGCTGTCGCGGGAGGGCTCTGGCACATAGTAGGGAACAGAGCGTTTCTCTTCCGAGCTCGCTATTCATCATTTGTTCTGGTCTGGGCTGTGACACAAGGTAGGTGACCACACAGGAGCACAGTGTAGCTGCAGGAGAATGTTTAAGTCAACAAAAATGTGTTTTTGTAAAAGAAACCGACCTGCAAGCCTTTTTGGCTGTATTAAGTTGAAAGCCGCCGTCTGGAGCCTGTGAGCAGGGCTGTTAGAAACGCTCCTGAGTGAGCCAACTCCAGGCCTGATGGGGCCAATGGCAAATTGATTTAACTTGGAAGAGAATTAAAGAGATCCATGACTACTTCTGCTAATCTCATCCCAAGTACTTCTGTGCATTTCTCAATCGATGGGAACAGACACAGAGGAGGCTCCTTCTCCTCAGCGTTCAAGCACAACTGAGTTGTTTGTCATCAAAGGATGTCCAGGGCTGGGTTGACATCAAGGGTGGGAGGAAAGGGCAAAGCTGAGGCCAACAGTCAGGGACTGCTGAAGCTCTTAGTCAAAAAAAACCCCTGCACCACAACCCATCCTCCTCAAATGCTCGTTATATCACCTCTTGTTAGCTAACAGCTTGCTACAGCATAACATTTTCACCAACACCAAACCTTTCACAAGACACCAGCAAACAAATGGTCTCATATTAATTATTTGGCAGTTTATTACTGATAGCTATATTTTCTGCACTTTTTGGGTTACCAACTCCTTTGTTTTCCACAAAGTCAGGAAACATACACTGAATAAAACCAATGAAGTGTGAAAAGCATTATCTACACACAGAAAAAGAAGCCTATAAAAAAGGCCAGGAGCAGGAAGCAGCAGAGGGCAAGATATTCCTCTGTGGAGAAAAAAAAAAAAGTAAAATAATACTGTCACTAAGTTAAAAATAAACTACAGAATATCAGATCTTAGAAAACATAACATATTTTCCTGAAGAACAGAAATCTAAGACAGCAAAGGGAATTCTTTTCTTTACTGTCCCACTTTTATCCTAGAGATCTGAGGAAGTCAAATGAAAATTTCCTGGCATCCTGGGGCAATAAAATAATCTCAGTCTTCTTGTGAAACCACATTAGTGTGGAGATCGAACAGAAGTTCTTTGAGAACTGTAAGTGCTATGTAAGCATCATTTTTCCCAGGAAACTAAGGCTTTGTTTATTTACACTGAGCTATGCCACTAATGTAATAAGAAATAAACTGCTAGGACAGACACAGACCTGAACACCTATCATGTAGGAACATGCTAGCGCTCTGATCTGTGATGAAGTCAGTTGTCCCTGTAAAAAGCATCAGGTCTGCTGAGGAGAGCGGCTCGGCCCATCAGACTCTTCTCTGCATCCCGCATCCGTGTGCTGGGGAATCAGGAGGGATTTAAGCAAGTGCAGAGCGCACTTCGCTGAATCAGGGCCTGTCGGCTTTCCACTAGTAGCTTTTTTGCTGCTCAGAAAGAAGCCAAAGCAGGCCAAAATAGGAAAGCAGCCTGGTATAGATCTGACTCATCTCCATTGATAATACAATTGACTTAAGATGATTGTTTGTTTAAGATCCTGGCTTTCCCTGCCCTCCCTGTACATTAAAATGCAACAGTACTCAGTCTATGCTCAAAATGCTGGGCACCAAACACCTCTCACACTCCCTGCTAGTTTTAAGCTGGTACTTGGCTCAGAAGAGAGAAAGTCAAGGAGCAGGAGCCCTGAAAGACAGGCACAGAACACCTCAACCGAGGAGGCCCCTCAAGCTAATTAAATAAGCTGGATCATGCCAGTATCTGCAGCCAGAGCTGCAGATGAAGCAGCATGACTTGTGTTTTAGGACTTTGGTTCCCCTGGATAGATAACCAGCTCTACCAAGGCAAGGCAGCCTCACCATGGCTGTCTAGGACCACTGTGTTGCTGATCCATGAGAA
This sequence comes from Haliaeetus leucocephalus, assembly GCF_000737465.1. Classification (NCBI taxonomy): domain Eukaryota; kingdom Metazoa; phylum Chordata; class Aves; order Accipitriformes; family Accipitridae; genus Haliaeetus; species Haliaeetus leucocephalus. Next base: position 3,030,999 of record NW_010972631.1, read on the forward strand.
AAAGACACCAAATGCTGTCAGGGTAATGCCAACAGAAAAGCAACAGCCCGCTGCAGCTCCTCTCCTTTTCTCTCCTGCAACCGCCCAAGAACATGCTCCTTCAAAACGGCCGTCCCTGTGTTGGTGGCAAGAGCATGGAGGCTTCTTGAGTTTGACTCCTATTTTTTAAAACTCAGCTGTGGCAAGAGCACTTCAAAATTTCTCCTATTTTTCAAAAATGAGACAGTTATTCCCCACCCATCACACAGTAGCCGTCCCAGACACCAGAGCTGCAAGGGCAACTGGAGCCTGCAGCTTCAACAGACATTACTGGCTAATGCAGCTGAGGTTCTCCTCCACTCCTCTGTGCCTTTTAAATACATTACAATTAATAACTCTAAACCTTCACATGGGAAAATAAAGCCACTAAAATGGCCCTGTAATCAATATACTTGCTGCTACTGAAACAAAAGGAAATGTGTGTAAATAAATTTTAAAGAAAACCCTGGTTTTGTGTCATTCAGGCATGTTCTAATTTGTCATGGAAACTTATATCCAGGGACTTATAAGTTAAGAATGAATAAACACTGTATAACAACCTTCATTCATCTCAGCAATATATGTAACATTAATAGCATGCAAACAGTGTGCAATGCCAACTGAAGGCACTGCACAAAGGAGTCTTGAATGTAAAGCTACCGTCAGCCTTAAGCACTTTGTCTCTCACAACTGCTTTAGCCATCACATCTCCCAGATTTTTCATTTTTCTTATGCGTTTCATTTTTCTTGTATAGCTTCTCCCACAGTAATAACAACTGAGGACACTGACCAGTTTGGAAGGCAGCAGGTGGTATATGAGAAGACATGAAAAGAAATCTGACTGCATTTATACAATCCTAAGAGAAACAGTGTCAGGGAATCCTTAAGAGACACTCTGCTCACAGGAAAGCAGAATTTAATAAAAGAGACAAGCCGGACTCCTCTCCCTGGTGCAATAGCATGCTCCAGAGAGGTTCCTATGCTCTTTTGACATCTTCAACATTTATTCCCATAAGTGGATGGCACAAAATGTTTCTACAGTTTGACTACTGATCAAAGGCTGCACAGCTGTAATATTCAGGCATGTTTTGTGAAGGTCCCCTGCCCCTGCTGATTCCTTCTCTTCTCTGTTTTTTCTTCACATGCCCGTTCAAACTACCCTCTCCCAGGGAAAGCAGACAGCACTCATTCCAAGTTCAGCAGCACGATCCTGCCTGGCCATTTTCTGCTCAGTTTCTGAAAAAAGCTAACCATTTGCTGCTTCATCTGCTCCTATATACCTAACACGTATGCATTGGTCAGGTTGACCTGACTGGTTGGGGTTTCCTACAGAGAGCCTTCCTCCCTGCACTCACCCACCTTTCCCCTGCTGACATCTCTCTCCTCCACTAGCCCAAGCAGAGGACATCTGATTCACTGAACATACCATCCCTTCACCTGCCTCAGAAATAATCCTGTGTCTTCCCTTAGCTGACCTTGGATCTGATGGAGGCAAGTAAGTTGGTTTTCCTAATTCCTAAATACAGACGTTTTCATTTTATATCATGTTTTTAAATCCCTGTGTTGGTTAGAATTGATGGCGATTGATGGTCCATTCATTCATATCATAAAATTTCTTGCCATTTACTACAGATATCAAGTCTGGCACAGGAAATTATTAAAGGTTATTGCAAGACTTATTGACCTGCTATACAGTTGGAAAATTTTTAGAAGTTAATTCAAAATGTCTTTATTTAGTTGCTGAATGATACAAGTCTTCAATTCCTATGTGGTTGCCTTCATCTCATTCAGTGACTAGTTTGCAAATGTTATTATTGTCATTTTGCTCCTGCAGACCTGAGGTGCCAGAGCATCAGACCCAGCAAGGGACTGCAGAGCCCAGCTTTGGGAGAAGCTTTCACAGAGCAAAGATAGGGTAAAGGGTTTCAGAAACCTGGAGAGCTGGAGATGCCCACAACGCACTGAGGGCCCCAGAAGACGGTGTGTCTGAAATCTCTATATTCTGGAAGAAGATGCCTAAGGTTCCAGGTTTAAAACTTTTGACTGGATTTAGGAATGTAGGTCACTCCTGTGATGTTCTTTGTGACCTATCCTCCAAACAGCATTGATCATGGTCAGGGCACTCTCCGAGGAAGGAAAGACTGGGGCTCAGGTCCTTCTGCTTCCAGAAAAAAGCTCAAACTCAACTCTCTTGCTTTCCAGAAATGATGCAATTGCAGTGGCTTAAGAGGAGCTCATTAGTCTGCAGCCCTCAGTGCAGGGCTTGCCGTCCTGAGGTCAAACATAGCTTGTCCAATGCATTTTCTGAAGACGGATGAGTTTTAGCACTTGTTTAAAAGTTCTGCTAAACTGGGTTCATAAAGAAAAGAGACCAACAGCCACCTCACGGCTCTGTAAGAACCATTATATCTGAGGTGTCAGGACTGTGTGACTGTAGAGCCAAAATACATTTCTATTGCAAGAAGAAGGAAGATCGAAAGTAATTATGAAACATAATATACCAATAATATTTGGATAAGTTCAATCTAAAATACTGCTCTGTCCTTACGTTAGGCTGATTGGAGCCTGTGATTCCAACCATGAAGAGAGGACACATTTCAGCGAACATTTGGCCAAAATCAGAAACCTCCCTGAGAACAAGGGTGCAGGCCAAGAGTCAGGAGGAAGTTGCGGGCTGGCTAAAGCCCTATCATACTAATAACGCCAAGCGTGTTTTTCTTTCGTTTCAGTTTAACTACAGAGTTACAGCAGTTTACTGTTCTGTGGTACAATAATTTTCCCCTTAGTCTCACAGTCAGATTAATTCCTGAACTGCAGTGCAATGAAACTTTTGATTTAAGAGATTTGCTGAGGAAATCTAGATTGAAACTCAAGGTTTAGCCAGTACATAAATCAAAGGTGGGATCACTTCAAAGATTCCTTCATCTACTTGGCACAGACTTGGTTCATTTAAAACCTCCTTTCTCATAATTGTACCCTTATTAAGATTTGAACATTTATGAAATGAGGAATGAGGTCTTACAGAGTTTGCTATAATCTCTTCCCGTGAAAATGAAAGTCTGTAGAGAAACAGTGAATGCGGGAGAGGACAGGTCATCTCCTGGCTATGGATGGCTACTGATTTTATGGGATCCTGTCTTAGAAGTAAGGCTCTGCAGTAAACTTGCTTCCTGGCTCTGCCATAGATTTCCTGTGTGAGAACAATTCAGTTAATCTCTTAGGGCAAAAGTCACCCCATCACACTTCAGGAACTTAGCTGAAGTGCTGAGATTAGGAGGCCTTTTACCATACGTTGTCATTTTCACTTAAGCAAATGTAGCAAACTCTACCTGTTTTGCTTGTCTACAGAGGAATCTTTTAACTGACTAACTTTACAGAAGTACCCTTAATTTTTACGATTTATAAATATGAGGTTTCAGTGTCTACATTCCCCATTTCTGAAACAGGAATGTTCTAGTTTCTTTCTTCCCAGCCTCCTCCTTTCTTTTCAATTCAGGCTTTAATCCTTCAAAGTACTGGGGTTTATGAATTATCAGTATTGCCTTCACATAACCATATCTACACATACTCAATTGTAAGCTCCTCGGAGCAGGACTTTCCGACTGCTGTAAGGAAGGGGAATGTAAAAGAAGAGGGACAGATATGACAAATATTTTGTGGTTTTGCCTGAACGCTTGCGCATACTTAATTGGAGGAACTAGAGCGTGTCAAAGGCCACAGACCTTAAATAACATTCATGTGTTTCCTTAGCCTGCAAGAGCCGTTCCATCCCTGTAGCTGGTAACTAGCGTTTCTGTGGCTTTTCCAGCTTGGAAAAGCATCCTCAGTAAGGCACCCAAGGCAGCTGTGGCACCTGGCCTAGGGGCAAGAAGGCAACAAGGACAAGCAACAGCAGAAGGCAGCGCTCAGAAGGGAGCAGGTAAAACAAGGGAAAAGATGTTACTTGACAATTAACCAGAGCAAACATTTGCAATGAATTTCATGTAGAGATCCAAGTTGTACAATAGGCCGATGTGAAGAACCAGAATTAAAGTTCAGGCAGAATGAAATATCTGAGGGTAGATTTTCTAGACGTAAATAAGCCTTGGCACTAACTTACAGTCACCAAAATAATTCTCTGTGATTTGACCAACCCTTTTGTCTGCACTGGTAGAATAGTGCAGGACCAGCAGCTAGTAACTTGTGACTGGTAACACAAGCAACCTGGGATTTGCTGACTGGGGGATGGTCCTCACTTAAGCCAGAATTCTGTTTACAGAGTCCAGATAATTTCAGCTCAATATTAATTACAACAAATATTTGGTAAACTCAAGGGAAATCTGTATAGAATGACCAGAAAAGCCCAAAGAATTTCAAGCCTTACTTCCAAGGGTATTTAAAAAAAAAGAAGAAAAAAAAACCCACATAAAACGATGACATTCCATATGTAAACAATATGTGCAGAAGGGGTCTTAAAAAAATGGGTTTTGATAAACATTTGTCCAAATGAAGTGCTATACACTGTATGAAAGTTGTATAAATAAGTTGAGATTAAAGTCCTTTGAAATGCAATGAATCATTTAAAAAAAGGATTTGATATACAGAAGCAATGCATACTCATAATTTTTCATACCTAACATTAAAACAGCACACACACATTACAAATACAGTGAGATCTATCTAAGGGCTTTGTTATGTACAGTTTTGATGTAGTCCCTCTATCCCTTCCTAGTTGGGTTCAACATTACAGGGCTGTAGCTGTTTACTGTGCTATTATTTCCTGTTAAGTCAGAGTTTGGGTGACTACTGTGATTTATTGTACACTACAGATTTTATCCTCCTTATCCTCACTAGCTCACAAGACAATATCACTCACCCAACTGCAAGCAACCGCCTCACCACAGGGCAGTAGGTAAACCCTGTAGATCCTGTTACAGACTTGCTATAGCTGATTCCTATAAACTGGAAGATGAGAACAGCCTTAGCCCCTTCGCAGATGATGGATGCAGATTAGCAGATCTAAACAATTAGTTAGGGTGAGGGAATGAGCCCTTAGACAATTAGAGCAGTTAAGCATCCTGCCGACAGCTGTGGTGACAGCAGACAGTAAACCTACGCTTGATGAAATGAGAAAACTCTCTGCCTTTTTGATTTACAGGCGAGTTTACTTATAGGCTTTAAGGTGTTTAACTACAGTGGTCACAAACCAGGCACTAATATCCTTTTATCTGCAAGGAACAATGGGGGACCGGCAGGCGCAAGCTGACATAGCTCAGTTCTGGCGGTGTTTGTCAGCTGCAGTTGCTTGAAAGAAGGCGGCAAACTTGTCAGGCAAAAGGAGGTGAAATGAATGCTTGAGCTGTTACTGGTGCGAGGAAAACAGAGATTTAATGCTGTGAGGTACGTGAGGATCAGAGATGTTTTGTGCTCCCTCCCACTCATATTTTTGCATTAAAACCTGCCACTCGCAAGCTTTTATTTCAAGTCACACGGCAGCTGTTTGGTGAATGTGGTTTTTGTATCCCTTAAGAATAAATGATCCCTTGTTTTTAACCCTTTGATTTTGGGAGTTTGTATATCCAGGTGTGCACTATTCCCTTTCCATTCCCATTGTGCTACCATTACCCAGGAGAGAGATTTCAAATACTTGTGGTCAGTTCCGTGGAATTTGCTTTAAATGCCAACAAAAATTAATTTGTACGAATTCTAGTGCGTTTTGTGTATGGGTTTTGTCTTAGAGTTGTTTTCTGGAACCAGGGGGAGGGAGGGGATGTTTTAAATGATTGTGCCAAGCTGAGAGGCAGATGTGAGTTTTCTTTGATCCAGGAGAGGATGCATTGTTGAATGCTTCAGAGTCTTCAGACAATGCTTGTCCATGAGATTAAGGAGAAAAATGTATGTTGCTATACACTTTTTCTCACTTAGATGTTAGAATTACTGGATACTAAAAACTAAATTTAAAGCTACTGCATTGCTTTGCAGTGCATCTGGAAAAGGGACTATAAACCAGGTAATCACTATCAATTGTTAAGGTGCAACAACAACTCGAAGTATAAGAATCAACCTGAATTCTTATGTCAGGTGGGGAAGGAAATGGATGTTTTATTTTTTAATACAATTAAAACTCTAAATATTGTCCTAATGGGTTAGGACAGTATAGTATCATTAATTTCAGCAAAGTGACAGGCATCCACAGGTGGATAGCCAGCGACAATAGGACTTATAATTAGAAATATGCAATATTCCCCTGGTTTCATGTTTTATTGCAAATGTGAACCTCTGAGATACACAAAGCCAAGCTCTCTTTTGTGCATGCCAGGCCTAATTGATGGTTTCACAGTGAAACTTGGTTGAGACCCAAGCCTTTAATTGTATTTCACTTTGGCTTCATTTACCTGTGACACTATAAAAGAAGGTGCAGTGGATGCAGATCTATGCTAGATAAAAAACAGAGATTCACCTGAATCAGGTCCATTTCAATGGATGGAAGTCCACTTCCACTGACATCAATAGGATGTCCTGGGAAATTCTGCAGGAGAAGATCTTGCTCTATTTGATTAAATGTCAGTAAACCAATTTTTTTTTTAAACACCCCAGGCTACAATTTCAGCAGAACTTCCCCCACTAGCATGAGTAGCAATAGCCATCATTAGTTTAAACTCTGAATTTAGCGAGAGATTTCATTGTGTAAGATTCTTAGCATTCTGTTCAGAAATTGACTCTTTTTATCTTTTTATTTTTAATGTTTTTGTCTTACGCAAGCCACCTGGATAATTCATTGATATATTTGCATGGGGAAAACCATGTTTACACAATTAGGCATGGTTTTGATTTTTGCCTGAAAGATGTAAATAAGTCTCATCATATGGTTCTATACCAAACAACTGTGGGCATAGGTGTAGACATAGGAAAAATGGTTTTCCCTTTTACATGGAAACTACTGAGAAGGGTTAAGAACTATAAGTGAGAGGCCATCAACAAAGCAATATTGTTATGAAATGCAGAAGGTAATAAGTAATTGGGTTAACTACTCACTCACATGGTGTTAGTGATACTTTACTAAGGAGCAAATATTGAAGGAAAGTACAGTATTCATCCGAACATACTAGGTCTGAAAATGCTTCAGTTCAGAGTCTCCAGTGTGACACACCAAATTCTGAAACTTGTGATCTTTCTACAGCTAAACTAATGCAGTGCTCAGCTCACTCTTCTTCCGACCTTGGCATCTGGCTATGTGTAAAGTTAGCATCTCCACACTTATTGGTAGCACTTTACAGAGGTCATCTCTTTCCACGATGTTCTTGGTGGACAGGTAAGCTCTTCCACTTGGTAGGACAGTCTTTCACAGTATGGCAAGGACTATTGCCTGCAAGGAATTCTCCAAGGCAAATCAAGAAATGAACCAAATCACCTCTTTTGCCCAGCTGACTAATAATCAGATAGGGAGACAACTCACCTCCTTCTCATCTCAAAGGTGAGGATTAATTCCAGATTTGGATTCAGATGAGGGCTTTCATTTAGTCCAGGAAACAAAGGAGAAAACAGATGTTCCCACGTAAAATCAGCATTTTTATTATAGTATAAAGTGTAAGTATGTGCACCCCATGACTACCTAGGGGCATCACAATAATAATTATCCACTAATGGTTTTCATTTGTAAAAGTTCAGAATACTTTACAAAAATAACTTTACCAAGTATTTTAGAAGACAGAACTGAGGGGCCCTGCCTTCCTCATCATTAAGAAAGGCGGGGATAAAATGTAGGTCTCCTGATCTGTGTAACACCCTGTCCTCTACTGCATATGGAAGTTCTAACAGCTTCCAGAGGTGAACAACTGTCACAGTTATTCTGTCCCAGACAGAAGATGGCCACATGTATGACACACAGGGATCTTAAAACAGCCAAGGCTTTGCATTTCAAACAAGGACTCTTCTAATGTACTGGCTATTGGCAATGGTTGTCACATGCAAAGCGAGCAGCTAACATTATCTTATCTACTTTTTGGTTCGGGTTTGGGGGAGTCTGTATTTTAAAAAAGAAGATATGACCTAGAACAAACAGGATTCAGTGTCTGGAGCCCTGTGTGCCCAGGTAGGACAGATTAAGGAAGAACTGGTGAGGACCTGGCTCGGTCCCCTCAGGGGAATTCTGATCACACGGCGATCTGGAGAGCAAGGCAGAAAGTAAATCATTGCAGGACAGCTTGAGTCCAGCCCTGCCCATATTTTTTTGCTGTTGTTCACCCTGCCAGGAAAATAATTTGGTTTGGTGCCTCGAAGCCAGCTGGCACAAAGGCTTTCAGATAGCGCAGCGATGGACGCAGTGCAAGAAGCTGGACATTACCTGAAACACAACTCTTCCACAGGGTGCTGTGGGTCCGGACACTGGGGCCAGCAGGAGACTTGCTGGTTCGTAACGTTCACTGCTAGCATCGCTTTTCCCTGTGCCTCCTCACGGATGTGTTTTCTCCTAAATACTCCTCTCCTCTTCTCTGAATCCCTCAGCTGATAGTGAGTCTTGGGCCCTACTTTCCATCTGATGGCTCCAGAGTGCTGTCTTTCCCTGTCTAACCACCAAGAGCAGAGGGAACATCTTCGTCCCGTCTTCCCTTTCTCACTTCTTTCCTTGTCACCCCTTTTTTCTGACCCTCTGCAGGCTGCTGGGGAGAGAACAGACCTAGGGTCCCTTCCGGAGAGGTGCTGCCCGGCCTTAAACCAAGCCCAAATTTAATTGTTTTCTTGTTTCTTGTATGTCATCATTGTAATTCTGGACTCCACTGTTGTGGAAAGCTCTTCGTTTTATTGTCCTTTTTAATTATGAAATCCTTTCCTCAGTAATTCACTGTGACTCGGTAACTGACTCCACATGGTTACGACGTGACTGTCCTGATTGAATTACTGGAAGTACAGAGTCGACTGAGCCGCACGCATGTGAGGCACGGCGCAGCACGGAGCTTCTCGGCGTCACGGAGGTGGGGACCGGGGCTCCTTCCCCTCCTCGGCCCCTTTGCCGCCGGGAAGAGCTGGTTCCCCCACTTTGACCACCCCAGTGACAACCCCCTCCGTGGCCCTCTCCCTCACTGAGGCTAACGAATCTATAGCGGTGGCAACTGCCTTTGGGTCCAGCACCCCAAGGAGGGAGGGCAGGCACACACTGAGCCAAAGGCAACGTTAACGCTGTGCAGATACCGACACCGATACGCTGCGATTCGGGCACGCGGTAGTACCGGACATGCACAGGCTCATCACTGGGTTGCGTTAGCTACCCACAAATGAAGGTGCAGGACAAGGCGTGCAATGCCCACCCTGGGACCAGGGACAGGCTGGGAGTCGTGATATTTCCACCACGGATCCACGTCCGGCTTCCCGGCTTCAAAGGAAGCAGGGGGTGATGTGCCTAGCAGGGGTTCCCAAGCTGTGGGTGGTTTCCTTTAATTTAGGAAAGCATCTGATACAGCGTGTCACGAAACGTCACGTTTATTTAATTCTTTTTTCGTTTGGATATGATTACTGTCACGTGGAATGGAAACTGAGTGATGCGCCATGAGCAAAAAAAAATATCGGAGGATGGTTTAAATCAGCTAGTACTGAATTAGGGCAGGGACAAGGAATGTTCAGCATAGGTCTGAGCAAATTAGAATTATTTAACCTTTTTGTTAATGAGTACAAAGGAGGAAGTGAAGTTAAGCAGGCCATTAACTGATAGTATATTGATAGTGGTAACTGCCTTTGTTTCTTTGCCCCAGCGAGCACTGGTGAGAATGCAAGGAATTACAATAGGATTTATTAGGAGAACACAGAAATGGAATTCAAAGAATTAAATATGTATACAACTTAGTTAAGGAACATTTAACATAGGTCCTAGCAGGCTAAGGATACCACAGTGCTAGATGAAGGGGTAAGCTCTCTAGGAGAAGAGCACAGACACAAGACCAGGACCATTATAGAGAAGCTGCACAGATGGAAAGATGAACAGGGGCAGTGAGTTTGCCTGCTGAAGGCTGAAAATGGAAAAAGGGGAAACTGAATATTCAGAGGGAAAGATATTGCAGGAGTGACATGCACAGATGTCCCAAAATGAACACACCATGAGCAGATTCAATTAAAAATAGTTACTCTCTCTCTACGTGTTTGGGATGTAAAGCAAGATGGGACACATTTTTACACAATGTTTAAAAATTGAAGAGAAATTGTATTTTTTTCTTGTTGTTAATTTCCATGAACTGTTTTCATAAGGAACCGAAGACAAAGATAAAGGGAGCAGTCACAGATTTATCATGCAGACCGCTTTGCAACTGCGTAGGGACAGAACACAGTGCACAAAGCAGGTCTTCTCCACTCCAAAGGCTGTGAGCCTGCCTGTAGCTTGGGACTGAATATTTCTGGGGGAGAATAAAAACAAAACCACATGCAAATAGAAAAATGAAAAAGGCAGGGTGTGGTGGGGAGGGGGAGAGGGAACGGCTCATGCAATTCATCCAAGATTTTGGTCAATGTTCAACCAAACCACAATGAGAAAAGGAAGATGCTGTATCAATGATCTTCCAAAACCATTTCATAAACCAGATTCTCTTCAACTCTTGGATGCTGTGCCTATGTCGATCTCACCTCTCGCTTTTTGTCTCACCTTTCTTTAAAAGAGAATCGCCAGTATTTATGGAGATGGGGAATATGGCTCATTTGACAAGCAAGTTCCTTGCTGCCTGCAATGGGAAAGCACCAATAGAGCGACATTTGGAAGAGCAGGATATTTATTTCTGGATGCAGTTACAAAGATAAAAATGCCTGGTGAACAGATGCCTTAGGCTGCCACCACATGGTGAGAGCAGGGAATGAGGGCGAGTGTCGGGTTTATCTGCAATTTCCCTGGCATTGCGATGTTCCAGAGATTTTACTGAAAGTAACTTCTTTTCAGACCTAACTTGAGAAAAAAACCCTATGAACAATTGTATTGGCTTTATTAGCTATAAATTAATCTCTCAGGATCTCTTTATGCCATTTCTTTGTTTCATTTTTTGCATGGTAAGATCTTGTTATGCCAAGCTAGTAAAAAGAACCAAGGCAGAAACTACTTCATAAAACGATTTTGCAGATTCATTTGGTTGCCCTGCTCCAGTGTTATGACTTTCATCTGCTGGTCTAAGTCCCAGCTGATTCTTCTAAGCCTGTATGCAGATACTAGAAAATAAAGGGTAATCTTCAACACTATTGCAATTTTTCCTTTGTAAATATTGACCATGTGCAAGCAAAAAGGAAACCTCTTCAAGATGCTAACATTTAGCGTCGATTTTCTATAGAAATATTTGTATGAGAAAAAGACTGCTATTGGGTCTCTAGAAGTGCCATTTAAAAATAGTAAAACCAACTTTAAACCTATTTAGACATCAAGTGAAGAATTTTTTCCCCCTTGGTTGCAATTGCTGGGAGAATTTTTAGGACACAGGGTGGCTAAACTCCAAGCTGTAAATAGTGCCCCGGTGCCTGGACTAAAACATCGAGACATTTGAAAAGTCTAATGAATTTCAGTGGCCTTTTAGTGCTTGGTAACAGGAATCAAGTACTTCATTTTACACGTAATCCTAAAACAAGCCCCTGCCATGGTTCAGTTTCCCCCTGCTCACAGTGCCTCCCTTGGCAGCTCCCAGCTCCCATCCCAGCTCTGTGGGTGGAAATGCAGGAAAATCTTCCTCTGGGTCCAAGCGTGTCTCAGACCAACACTAGCAGGGGAGAATTTTATTTTTTTTTAAATATCGTTGCATGAAGAACTTTATTTAATTGCATGGGTTTGAACTGTGCTTTTTTTTTTACAGCAGTATAAATGCAAATAACTCCAGGGAAAAAAGTATTTGACTTAAAGTTACACCTGATCTCCGTTAGTCTAAAAAACTGTTCCTCAGCTCATTTATACCAGTATAACTGTGGAGTAAATCCTCTTTATGTGGCGGAGATGTTTTCTTTAAAAATGAATGATTGAGATGTACTTCAGGACATATAACATGGTATATTTTTGAGGAAAAGAGAGTAAATCATGCAATATATCCACCATTTAAAATACCTTATGTTAGACCTTTCACTACTGCAACATAATTGTTTATGAGCAATATTTTTATTGTTAATTTTAGTTTCAAAAACATTTAAACATCTGATGGAAATGCCCCAAACTGAAAGAATATTTCCATTCTCTTTTGTGCCTTTTTCTTCATCAAGTACACCGTAAAATAATGCTGTTACTGACAGAGATATAGGTTTTTCCAAGCTGCCCCTCCAGCCCATGTACCTGTACCTATAAACAGTCATTTAAATAGGATTCCCAGCACATATTCTTCTTATAGACCTTGAAGTCTCATTTGGAGTTTTAACAGAAATGTCATGTGAATAAATATGTATTTGGGGAGTTTTAAAAGCTGAGCTTTGACCTGACGTGCAAGGAGCTGTTGCAAGGAGTACACGCAGGCGCTTACATCTCAGCGCTTTTCAGCTGCTCCCAGCAGTGAGCTTGTCACATGTTGAAATCTACAGGGCAGCTTCGATGGAAAAAATACTGGAAAGCATGTGTTTGACTTGAGGTGTTTCTGCACATTAAAAAGCTGTCATTTTTATTTTGCTCTTTTCCCATAATCTGCCCTGAGTGCTGGTCTGAACTGTTTGCCATTAAAAAATCACGGTGTTGAGAAGGAGCTAATGAAAGTTTAAAATAAATAAATAAATAAAGAGATAGATAGTAACCCTGCCATACCTCAGCTTCAATATTGTATTTTCAAAGCTAAGCAAAATAACAAACAAGTGAATGAAGACATAAAACCAGACCCAAGAACTTTCTTGTCTCATTTAAATCCAGAATAAAATTTTAATAAGGAATTAAAATAATGAAAATCCCAGTGACTCCTTGCCCCCAGATCTCACGGCGTTCAGATCAAGGTGCTCTGCGCCTACTGACTCCACAAAGCAGTGGAAGGGAAAAATAAAACGCCTCCTCTTAAAGGCAAGCGGAGAGGCATGGCTGCCCAAACACTTGAACTGGTTTTCCCTCATATAAAAATGAAACATTTCTTTTCATCTTCTCATTTTCAGAAAACTGAGCGAGAGCAGAAGTAACTGGAGTTCCAAGGGTAAAAAGAGCCACATCCACTTCTAACACACGGTGTTTGAACAGAACATTTGAATGATGTTTTGAATTGAAACCACGGAACAAAAACTACAGCATCTTAGGTATTAAGGGTTGTACTGTACTTTCTGCTTCGGAAGTGGGAGAAGTAAGAGCAAAGCACTCCCCTAGCAAATACCGGGGAGGGACAGGGCTCCCTGACTGCTTCACCCCGCTCCAGCTCTGTCCCAAAATACCTGAAGCCTCAAAGTCTCTGGGTACCGTACAGCGGTGCCCGTCTCGGCAGCTACAAATGCTTAGCGTGTTTAGGCAGCAGCACCTATGCCTTAACCCCTTCCACAGCTATGATTTCACAGCGCCGGCAGGAAAGCCCAGTGGCAAAGTAGCTAATGCTACAGTCACGCTTTTCGGAGAGCAGGGAGGTGTAAGCGGAGAAGGCAACCGGTCTCGGAGGGTCTGTCAATGCCCCAAATGTCGAAAGTCACACCCCCCTTCCCCCCGCCTCGGGACAGCCGGCACTGGTGGTGACGGGCAGGCGCTGGGCACCTGAGCTGGTTTTCCGCAGGAAGATGATCCAGGGCTGCTCAAACCAAAACTGAAGGGAGATCGGTTACTGTCACGGTTCCCTACCATAACACAACCGATCCTGCCCGGATTCATTATCCTGCTTTTAGTGCTCAAAGGATAAAAAAGGGGATTTCCAGAAACTGGAAATAAATGTGAAATATTGGTATGTCACATGATGAATTTCATTCCTGATGAGGAAGTCTACCTACTGCAATTTACCTTCTGTCTGGGACACATTATCTCTGCACAGAGGAGCAGCCCAAGAGTTAAGTAGTTCTTAAAACTTCCAAAAAAACTGATTAAGAGGGAGTTAAGGAGTTTATAGGTCTTGTGGGGCTTTGCTACACATGGCTGAATTTTAAGTTCATAGTGGCCTCAAGACAGAAAGTTCAGCTGTGCTTTAGATCTTTTTAAATAATTTTGTTTTCCACCCTTTCTTCAACAACAAGTCTTGGAATAATGAGATGAAAAAGGACATTCTGCATTAGCGTTTTTCATACCCCTCTCTGCATAGTACATGTTACATGTCTAGCACTTGGCACACCAGATTATTATCTTGCTCTTTTCCTTCTAAAAAACTATGTGGTTTTTAATTGTTTCTCTCACTGAAAAAAGCAGCATAAAATGTTGGCTTGATTAAGCAAAACTACAACTCCAGTCCTATTCCAACAGCCCACCATCCCCCCTTCCCTCGCTTCCCTCGAGAAACCTTTTCTTTTAAACCATCCCTCATGAGTATCAGACTTCTGCAAGTCTCTGGGGTGGGAACTAGGAAAAATTGCGTCCAGCTCCTATTCACAAATCAGTGTAAGTTTGACTGCTAATTCGCTTAAAATTAAAACAGGTTTTAGAAGGATTTTTTAAATGCTGTATTTCATATGCTTCAGTGTACATTTTGTCCAGCCAGTCTTGTCTTTACTACATAATACAGATACAGCTGTCATATTATCTGATGGCAGACATGCATTGAGATGACATAAAAAGAAAATAACTGGGAAGAGATCTTCTGAAAACTCTTCATAGTATATAAATTATGAATTACAGAAATTATATAAGATATCTGAGCTCTGAAGTTGGGTGCATAGATTTTGGGGAAAAAAAACCCCAAACACCCAAAACAAACAGAAAAATAAAGATCTGTTTAAAATAAATCTGACCTAAATTTTAACACAAAAACAAAGGCTTAACTAAACAGAACTCTCCTGTCCCAAAAGAACTCTGAATTCAGCTTAAGGTTTACTATTGCCAGCTTCCTGTCCAGGGATTTACAAAACCAGTTCTAGTTGTTTATATGGTAAACAGCATTTGAAAGTAACAGAAGGGAGCTGTCTTTTTCTTTTTCTTTTTTTTTTGTTTCCCCCCCTTAGATGTGAAGTTGCGTATCTTACACTTGCAGTGTTGGTTTGATGAAGTGTGAGCTGCGAACTGCTGTGTGAAATAATTTCATGCTTGTTTCTTGGACTCCTTCATGTTCTACCAGTGTTAATTTATGAAACCACATCTCTCACATGATCGAATGTTAAAAAACACTCTAATTTTAATGGAGAAGTAAATTTTGCACTGAAATGACAATTTTTGCCCCATAGTCTTTGTATGGGATTCGAGCCCAGCTCTTTGTGTTTGTAGCCAGTTTAAAATTTCAAAGTTACAGCCATTGTCCATGAGGCGCTCTGGGTTCACTGGTCTGAAGCCCCCCCACATACTAGCACCACCGCCACTTCTCTTGAAGACTTATACAGATGCCTCGAGGCATCTTTCAGCAACAGTATCAGATTTGCTTATAGTGCTGAAGCAAATGTTTTCATGGTCTGTCACCTTGATTTTATTAAAGGTGTTGCACTAGGCTATTATCCAGTGCTGGAAAAGTCCCCTATAGAGGCTTTATATTAGGCTGGGAATTTAGAATAGCCAAGCGTTTTCAGCCCATAATAAACTTTTCTTTGCGTGGCACAAGGCAGAGCGCTTTCGCAATTAGTCTAAACCAGAAAGATGCTCTGCAGGTACTTCAGGCTCTAGGCTTTTACAGTTTGTGCCTCTTTGCCTTAGATTTCGCCACCCCTTTTCACAGAGACTTGACTTTGCCTTCCCAGGATTTTTATTTCTCCTGCTGAAGAAAGTATCCCGTGCTGGAAAGCTCTCCTTCCAAATAGCTGTGTGCCTGACTTGAATGCATGGCATCATCAAAGCATTATTTTCATAAACAGCCTGATTAATCATTGCTTTAAAGAGAACAATTTAGGCTTATTCTATAGCCTCAATACACAGTTGCTGTTTTGTTTTTGCTTTGTTTTAGCCACAGTAATATAAATAAGAATAACTTGAGATCAAAGATTTCCTAAGAGCTGTAGGAAATGTAATGTGTGTGCAGGTGCCTTGCTCCACGCTGGAATTTGGGGACTTTGTTGAAAGGAGGCTGGGGTGGTGTTTTGCAAAGGGTGCAGAACATCTTCATGAGAAACAGGGATTTTTACCAGGGCAAATTCTGAGGTGCTGAGTTAAATGCAATATTTCATTAAAACTGAGGCCTTCTTGTGTACCAACATAAAGAGTTCAGTTGTCTGCTGTTTATACAGCAAAGGCAAAGCGAGTGTGTGCAACAGGACCCACATGCAAAGCAGAGGGATTGTGTGTGGTCCGAGTGGACTTTTTTTGTCATCCTGTTTGGGAACCAGTTCAGGATCTGTTTCTGTTGGCAGTTTCCTCCTGTTGTGAATATATTAGTGCATTTCTCAAGGCCTCTGTGCAGCTGAAAGGCTAGTAACTTAAGCCTGGAGTATGACAGACAATCATCTTCCATCAGTTCAGACATGGGTGATGGGATGAAAAAGAAGAGATTACATCTCTGAAAACAAAGGAACTAATGCAAGCCAAGACCAGCCAGTAGGCTGTAATCTCTGTTTTACCATAAATGTACAAAAATGTCTTATCTCTGGTTTTACAAAGTTGTGTGAGAGCAGTCGCAGCTCTTGGGCGCACCAGCCAGATCTAAGTGGTGGCTCAGAAAAATGACAAGACTAAAAGAAGCAGTGTAGGGAATGAAAAAATGCACCCCGTAAAATTCCTGATAGAAAAAAATCTCTGACCATCATTGCTTAACAAGGTATTTTAAACATTTCATTTCACATTAAAAAGAGATTTATGCAAGATGTGAGACTTTAAAACACCCAGCCAGTAGAAACACGCAGCATTGCATTCAAATACCCCATTTGCCGCCTGTGCCAATGGATTATGAAGGTTTAAGATTTACATTAATTCTTCAATGAGCAAAAGTCAAGTGCCAGTTCCTTAATGCAAACCGCATTGCAATGTAAATGTGCCACAAACCTCTCCCTCAGTTCACATCTGCAAATATTATTTCGTACTGAGGGGGGGAAAGAAAGCAACTTATACTGAATTTCCACCAAGGAGGAGGGTGCTCTGCGTGTCTCTTCTGTTAGTAGTTTGTTCAGCATCCCCGGGTTTGGGGAAATAATTTCCTGGCAAATACGGGGATGGTGTCTCACGGGTGCACGGTGAATGCTGCTCCAAGCAGCACCTTCCCTGTCTCTTGGTAGATGTCATCCTTCTGCTTCTCCTCCTCCCTTTTTTTTCTTTTCTTTCCAGATTTCCAGATTCAGGACTGAAAATGAAGCGTAAATCTTACTGCCTAATAACCACGGCAGTTACTTCAATAAAATGTTACTTAAAAGTCAATGGACTGCACATGTTAAAGACATTAGAGCTGTTAACAGACCATTGTAAAGTAAGCAGAATCTTTAATAACCTGCACATAACGTGTAGCCCCTCGATTTTCGGCGCAGGGCAGGCTGCGAGCCTGGGCTCTCTGCACCAAGGCTCCCAGAAGAAACCGCTCCTGCATTCCTCGCTCCAACGGCGAAACGGGGCTAGAGACGGTGCTAAACACCAAGGTCCCCAGGCCACCTTTGAGCACAGCCAAACCCCTTATTTTCCCGAGCTGAAGCGGAGGGCTGGGGTGGCCGCAGGGCTCCTGGCGTTCGAGGGGCAGCAGAAGCCCCCTGACCCTCTTTTAGAGCTCAGCCTTGAGCAGGGACGTAGGAAAGGGAGCACCACTCCTGCCTGAAGGCAACAACATCCTGACATCGCGGTGCTCTGTCGGGGCTCTTCTGGGGAAACTTGGCCCGGGAACTGATCTGGGGCAGGTCGCAGCAAAATGCTGCCGGGACCAGGGAGGGAGGCAGCTCCGGCTCCTTTGCTCCTGTCCCACTTCCATCCCCTCCACAGCAGCGGGAGGTGCTGTTAAAGGCTTGCGAAGGAAAGATCCTTCAAATCAGCGCTCTCCTTGCTGCTGAAGCCTTCTGCCTGGTAGGGAATGTACGTTCTCACAGACCAGCTAAGCCTTGGCCATGCTACATCTTCACTATTTTCTCTGTCTTCTCCCCTTTTCTATTTTCAGCCAAAGAGTCTTCACACACCCCCACCCCTCCATAAAAAGACTGAAGTTGGAAAAGATAGAAAATTATTGTAATTTCAAATTTTTAAAAAAATGTGCTTCAGTGGAAACATTTATAAATAAGCTGGAGGAGGATTTATGCATGAGTCTGCAACGATCTGCATGTGTGAGCATGAGGCATGCAGCCAAATTTACACAAGCCAGAACATCCGCCTCCCCTATCTCCCCCACGCGTGCATACATGCATGTCCTTACCAGTATAAAATGGATGTACTGGCCTCATAATTTACACCAGCATCTTCTTTGGCCCTTTCCAGATGCACATCAGCATCGTCAAAATGTTGAAACCGAATGTGCCCAAGCTGTCATCTCCAACAGCCTTTGAAGGATGTGACAAATATTTTGCTTTTCCTTTCAAATGAGTGCCTAATTACCAAGGTTGCTGTTCTTCACACACAGAAATAAGAGTCAAGAATATGAGAGATCTGTCGGGACACTGCAGCAGTATGGAGTGTCTCCAGCAAATTATTTTGCTCACTGTCCTCTCTTGTTCAAGTACTCTCCAAGCAGGGGGTCCATCATTATTTTTTTTCAGCCTGCCTCATACATTTATAGACTTCATAGCTGGGAAACTGCCTTTATTTTCTACCTCAAGGTTTCCCAGTCAAGTTTTGGCCCCTTGTCCTACCTGCAGCCCTGCAGTGTACCCCCAGTTCTGTTACTATATTGTCACATCTTCCAAACCACCTTGTCTGATCCCGTAATTCAGGTGTAAGCACGAGTGAGGTACCAACATGTCTCAATCTTACCTCACTTTCTCTGCTTTCCTCTGATGCCTTTCAATACGCAGCACATTTCGTTTGACAGGAGACCTAGAAATGCACACAACAGATCAGGGTGCAGTTCCAAGGAGAGTTTGAGATCTCTGTGTATATAAAATAAGAGGCTGGCTTTCACATGAGCTGACTTTGCTGTCTGACTCTGCTGAAAGTGCTGTTTTAATTAGTTCATTCTCAAGTTTTTTTCACCCAGCCTGTGTCTATCTTAGGAGCTAAGGCAGCCCTCCCCACCTCCTTTTCAGCTTCTCCTTTAGCACTACCTAGCACAGCACCCATGCCAGGGGTCTTGGGATTGGCCATGTTCCTGGCACACCCCGCCCCCCCCCCCCCCCCCCCCCCCCGCCCCCCCCGC
>NW_010972631.1:3050279-3066856 GCF_000737465.1 Haliaeetus leucocephalus
GGGCCCTGTTCCTGCCCCCCCCCCCCCCCCCCCCCCGCCACGGCTGCATCCAGCCCTGTGTAGTATTAACACTTTCCAGGTTTCTCCCTTTCCAGATGATGTTGTTTTAAAGCAAAGCACTGTAAATATTTTTGAATTCTTTCATGAATATTTTGAAAGCTGTCTCCCCTATCCCAGGCAATTCTGAACTAATTTTGAGGCAAGGTTTTATAAAACCCTACATCAAATGCTTGAGTATTTATTATTTGTTATTTATTTTGCCAAATGTCTCAAATGCATCTATAGGCGACAGGCCAGTGCTCTGATGTATAAGCCAAATACCATAAAGCTGTCTCCATGCAATTTAGAGAACTCTTTGATTATGCATGCTTTGGCTATATTTTTTACTAAATAATGATCTGGGTAGTTAAATTGCTCTAAAAGGTTCAGTATTTGTTGGTTTTAAGTACCTCAAGAGTCAATCCAGTAATTTTTCATGCTTATTTCTCCAGGCCCTGTGATCTGTAAGTGATGGTTACTGATTTCTTTTTCTTTCTCCTGTCCTCTCTCTCCCTCAGAGACTCTTCTTTGCCTTGATTATTATAAAAACACACTTGTATAAAGCCAAGTGGAAGAGTTGAGAGCTTTAACAATGTTTTACTTTCTCGAAAGAATAGACTTCATGCTTTTCTGTATATGTATTTGTGGATATGATGTATGTGTATACATACATTTATGTATACTTATGAACAGTAGTGCTCTAGTTCTGACTGAGGCCTCTGGGTCTTATAACAAAACCAGTAAAACAATAATTTATAATAACTCATCAACAGTATGCCATGGCTATCATCAATAATTCTGACAAATAATGCCTGATTTTGTTTTCTTCCACATTTTGACTGTCTTCTGTTGAACTTTCTCTAGCCCTTTCATGTGAGCACAGTTCTTGCTGAGTGGGATAAAATTTGAGAGAGGACCATGGTAAGGCAGTCCCTCAGGAGATGCAGGTGTATCACACCCACAGGCAGACCTGACATCCCCTGCAAAAAACATCTTTTCTTCAGGCAAGGTAATTGTCTCAAGCTAAAACTGGCACCATATGGGTAGCTCTGAACGACTCTTTCCAACATTAATAGGGTATAATGGGTTATCTGGCCACCTACCACTCCTAATAAAGGAGAGTTAGCTGTAGTCATATGTGTTGTTGCTTGGGATTTTAAACAGAGGTGGGGTTCCAATATTTCCTTTAGAGTATATGCACTATTCCATGGAAATGTCAAAAATATTACATAAGGATTTCAGGGTATATATTATGAAACTTATGTTTCATATATATTTAAAGCTTGCTGCATCTTACACAGATTTTTAAGAAAGGTAACTGCACTCTCCTGTCTGGAAAATTATTTTTATATTGTAATACTTGCTTTTCTCAGGTTTTGTTAACCATACTGCAATAATCTTGGAGTAAAAACAGACTTCCTAGTAAAAAAATATGTAGACAGCCACCAAAAATGCCTTCACTGCATATAAATATGAAACAATGCAAATATCTGACCCAAGACCAATGAACAGCTGAGAGTCCAAAACAAAGCATACAGCAACAGGAGCATTATCAGGCATTTTCAAGAGCACATCTTTTCTCAAGAGTGCTAACACACAAACACTTGCAGGAGGAAGAGATAGCTGGAGGCAGCAAAATATCCCTAATCCTGCTACGAATCCACCTGTGTCAGATCCTTGGGAAGCCAAGTCTGCCAGGGCATGGACTGTATGGTGACGGCCACTGCCACAGGGCCACCATCTCTCAGGAGAAGGGGCTTTTGGCGACTCTTCTTTCCCTCATCCCTAGTTTATTCTTCCATCTCCGCTCCTACTTCTACACCCTGCTGCAAGGAAGGCATGAAACCCCACCGTGCCCATACTGCCTTGTGTTGGCTCTGCATACGTGCACTGGTTGTTTCTCACTGGATTTCTGCCTGATCGTTACTGCAATAACAAGTGGACTTTCTCAGCTTCTCTGTCAGATTTGCCAGGATCCAGTAAAGATGTGACAGCCGTCTTTATTCCAGTTTGTACTCTGTACTTCAAGAAAAGCAACAAGTGGCAATTGTTCACTTCCCACAGCATCAAGGAAAGAGCATTTTCTTTTTGCACTTTGAGATGGCAGGCTTTAAGCCTCCTTCTGGTACCTGGGAGACCTTGGAGGTAACAGATGGGGTTTTGGTCAGGCTGGACTTGCTGTCCCACTGTATGTTGCAGTCGTTCTTTGGTGGACAGGATTTTTAGACAGCTTTGAGAGTGAGTGACTAGCAAGGCATTTAACGTTGGCAGATGAATAGTTGTTCCACACAAAGAGACACGGAAAGTACTTGAGTTTGCAAAGGCAAAAAAAGCCCAGGAAGAGAAGCAGTAATATTATTTGTCAGTGTTGCTGGTCATGAAGGGTCAAGGTCTGGAAGGGCTTAAGTCTTTCTCTTGAAGAAAGCCAAAAGTTGCCTCCATCATCTCGTTAGAATTTTCATCAACTATTTTCCGTAGCCTGAACTCCATTTTATCACTCAGGCAGACATGCAATGTCTTCTGTAAAACAGTTTTGCAACAAGCATTGTTCTGTAGGCTCACAAACCAAAGTGTTCTTTTGACTCTGTTATGCCTTGATGTAGTTGCATGATTATACAAGCTTTTTCTACGTAACTCTTCCCAGAAAAGTTTACTGAGAAAGTAAGATCTACCTTCTGGAATGCCAGGATAGAGCATACTCTGCAGCATTTCATTTTATGGCATTTTATAGCACATTGCCTGTGAAAAATAGCACATTAAGGAAACTCTACACCCCCAACTAGGGCGTTAATCTAGCTATGAAGTGAACACAATTGGATGGTGCCTGCTTGTCACATTACTCCACTAATGTACTCTCAAGTTTACTATGAGATACTACCGTGAAAGCAGGTAGTGTAAAAAGCAGTGCACAGCTACCCTTTTGAGTGCACAAAAAAAGGAGAAGGAGGGGGCTGAAAGGGAGAAGTCTGGGGACGGTTTCAGCCATGCTGAGGTAAGACAGTCTGGTCAATCTCAACATAATGTAGCTTCTCTCCAAAACCAGCGAGGTCTCTCTTTTGAGCCTCTTTCTGCCCAGGACATGCTCATAAATGGCAGTAGAGGGGAAGAGCTCAGTAAAGTTCCTAGTTCACATCCGTACAAAATTGCTACAACCCACAGAATAGACTGAATGCCAGCTGCTTCCTTGGGTATTTAACATTACTTACTAATAAAAGGATTAAGTTTAATACATTAGGGGATAATTTAATAGGGGGATAATTACTGGCTTCTCCCAAGAATTGCCAGTCTAGCAGCCTCATGGGCTGTGCTGCTGCACTGGAAGTAGACTCTGGCTTGCAGGAAAGAGTTTTAATATCTGCGCCCACAGCGACCTCCCATGGGACCTACAGCCATGGTCTTGGAGACCAGCTGAAGACCACCCGCAGCATCTTGGCTCTCACGCTCATCTGGAACAATATTTCTGCAACCAACTGAGCATGCTGGGAGGAGGTTTCAGCCTCTCCTAAGGCAGCACCAAGGCAGTCGGATGCCCCCCTCCTCCCAGGACCACATACCCAGCATTGCCCCAGCATGGCAGCATGTGTCCTACAGGATGGCACCATCCATATCTCCCCTCAAAGCATGATGCCAGTTTCTCTGTGTCCCCAGAGAGCTGCCCTATCCTCTCACCCCACAAGCCAGCACATTGCTGGGGCACAGACCTCCTGCCAGGCAGCCAAACACCACGGTGGACTCTTACAGAAGAAATAATACACAAACAGCCACAACCAGGAAATATTTGAATGTGAGACTGCTATTACCTGCACAAACATCTTCTGCTTGTCTGATGCCATGTTATTTCATGGAAAATATTCCCTTTTGTCTGTTGACTTACGTAGGTAAATAAGACTACCCTTCTGCGGTGAAACAAAAACTTAGCAACTTTTAACATTTATTATAAATTCGTTCAAAAGGCTAACGTAACTTTTTCTTGGCCAGCTCCATGTTCACTAGTTGGCCATCTGCATAATTTTCTTCCTATCATCTCCACTGAGTTTGCAGTCTATGTGAAAGGACAAATATGTTTAATTTTGGTGGTTTTCATTTTCTGTTTCAAGGAGTACTTCTCTCTGAGCTGGGCTTTTTTTTTTTTTTTTTTTTTTTTTTTTTTTTTTTTATCTGCCACTCCTACTTAAATATGGATCTGTGGGAAGTGTCTCGCACTCTTCAGGATAGTTGTTTGATTTTCCTGGCAAAGCCAAGAAACTGTAATTGTTTTTTTCCCCTGGGCTATTGATTCATGAGGATATGCCCCTTATTCTGCAGTTTTCAGCCAGAATTCTTTCATTTTCTTTTCAATTTCCAATAAGTTTCTCCTTATTCCTTTTTTTATTTTCGCCCATTATAGATGCCATTGCTAGCCCACTGAGCTTTCATGGTCCTTTTGAATCAACGTCAAATGGTTTTAAATACATTTCCCTTCTGTACTTTCTATAGCACCTTCTTTTTATTCTGCTACATTGCTTTATCATTCACTTTTTTTTTTTTTTTTTGCCCCATCCTCCTTGTTTCTGAGTCTCCTGCCATTTGCATCCTTTGGCTTTCCTAGTGGTTTTGGTGACTTTTCAAACCTTCCCAATGTTTCTTCAAAACGGAAAACACTTTCAATTTCTTGTGCATATGGGGCCCTGGCAAGGTTCTTCCTGGGACAGGAGTGTCACACATGGTTTGTACCCCATTGACATGAGAAGTCGTTTTTTCCAGCAGGGTAGCTCCTCACTTACTGGAAGTGTTTGGCCACTGAGGTATCTTAACAAGGTCACAGCCTATTATTATTTCCTGTTCCCCACTCCCTGGGACCTGACCCATCCTCTTTGCTGACCCCACCACAGCCCTAACAGATAGGGATGGACAGGACCCAGCTTTCTACAATGCAATCATTTATATGAACTTATTGCGGCCATTCTGAGAAGTCCCAGAGCTGTCCCAAGGTAATCCTTGACTGTCTGAGACCTGACTGATCAGCACCATGCAATTTCTGCAGCCCGCTGCTTTTCCTGAGTCACCTACAGCCTCTGATTTGGTCTATATTTTTAAAATTTCTCTGTTGCATGTAGTAAAGTTAAAAGACTTAATAAATCTTCTGACAGCTCCTAAAAACACCAGCTTAGGCTCTGAACATAGAGGTATTTCATTTACTCATAAGTTTTCTGGCTCCTTTTCCATGCTTTCTTCTACACCCCTTGTTAAACTAAGTTCTTTTAAAATGCCTCAGCTAGAGAAATTCTTGCCTCTCCAAGCTCATACACAGTTTTACATTGGTTGGGATAATTGGCAAGAGTTTTAACACATTCCTTATTTATAACTGCTAACAGTTTGTTAGGACAAATACCTAAAGACTTTTAAAAAATCATTGATCTTTTAAATGTTTTTTTTATAACGAATAATATCCTGCAAACAGGAGAGCATATTTCAGGCAGATGAAATACTGACCCCAGTATCTTCTTCTCTTGGTTATTTTCTTACTATACTGTGGTGGTGTTTTGAAGAGCAATATCCACCACAAGCAATACAGGACTGCATATATTTCTGCTGGTGGAGCTTCTCCATCTGTCTGTTCATCACTC
This sequence comes from Haliaeetus leucocephalus, assembly GCF_000737465.1. NCBI lineage: Eukaryota > Metazoa > Chordata > Aves > Accipitriformes > Accipitridae > Haliaeetus > Haliaeetus leucocephalus. Next base: position 3,055,925 of record NW_010972631.1, read on the forward strand.
TCCCAGTAACTTTTGCATACAAGGGCTGGTTTGCACTGGCAAACGGGTAAAAGAAAAGACATGACTGCTTGGCTCCTCTCACAACTCTGGGCCAGGCAGGGACCCTGTTGTTCCATACCCTGGGGCATGGTACAGGTTGGGGGTGAGGCAGGGAGATTGTCCTGCGGGTGCTGGTACACAAGGAGGAGCTGTGAACGGGGACGGGGCAAGAACTGGAAGCACTGCCAGGGTAGGGGCATGGGCATGTGGGGAGGATTTAACAGAGTTACAGGGGGACACCTCTGGGTTATAGGGGACTGCTGAAAATATAGCAGTGGACACCAGCGGGAGGAATAAAGAGATGAGGGTAGCTGTTACTACTGCAGAAAGAGTATGTGGGCGTGTTAGATACAATATATAGGAAACCAGGCTTCGTTATTTCTGCTCTCGCAGAACAACTGTTTAATCTAAACCAGAAAGGAACAGAATAATGGGGTTAGCAAAAGCAAAATCAATAAAAACATGGGTGACTATGGCCTTGGAATCACCAGCTACATCAGAGTGTCATGACTTTCTCCAGAGTTTTTCCTTTATTTTTTTAAAGCTTTCCAAAGCAGTCATGTCTTTTGAAAGCCTAATCAGTTGAGTCTTGGAGCTGCCTGGGGGGCAAAGCTCACATCTGAATACAAGGCTCATACTTTTCTCAAATTAGTGAGTATTTGGATTCAGTCAAGACTGAGATTGAGCTCATCTCTAGAAAATACATCAAACAGCCTGTGGAAAACACAGCTCATACACCTCATATTTTTAAAATGTTCTATCATCTGAGAGTATTAGGTTTTTTCCCCTTTGCACTCTTACACCATATCACTGAGTAGCACCTGGACAGTGGGTGTCAGTCTCTTCTCCCAAGTAACAAGCGATTGGACAAGAGGAAATGGCCTCAAGTTATGGCAGGGGAGGTTTAGACTGGATATTAGGAAAAATTCTTTACCGAAAGGTTTGCCAAGCATTGGAACAGGCTGCCCAGGGAAGTGGTGGAGTCACCGTCCCTGGAGGTATTGAAGATATGTGTAGAAGTGGTGCCTAGTGACATGGTTTAGTGGTGGACTTGGTAGTGCTAGGTTAATGGTTGGACTTGATGATCTTAAAGGTCTTTTCCAGCCTAAACGATTCTATGATTCTATGACCGAAACCACCTAGCTATTAATGTTAACTAAAACATGAACACAGCATTTCAGTTATGTTTTACATATTTATTGGAGTTTGAAAATCTTATTCATTATGGTTATGTCAAAACGGGAAGCAATTTAGGCTCCGTAGGTGAGATTTACCCTATCTAATATCAAAGGAGACTAATAACTAAGTCTAACGCTGCTTCTGTAATCAGTATGGGAAAAAACAGACATGTCTAGGGACAAAACGATCTTAGACCCTTGAGACCAAACATGCCTTGATGCCTTGGAGCCATCTCTTCTCTTAGCAGATAACAAAGGGAAGCTAAATGAATACATTAAACTTGAACAACAGACCTTTAGATATCTGACATTTGAAGAGATGAAGCCCTTTTGTTTTAATAAAATTTAGGAAATTACGAAAGGAGCTGATAGCTCACAGTAAAGGTGTAAGTGAAGGAAATGGTTGAGGAGCGTTAATACACACTTTAAACAATACACAACAGTTCATGGACCTCAAAGCATGCAGACCTCTGGCTAGTACATGCAGCCATTTTGTCATGCCTCTGCACAGTCAGTTACATGAAAAATTTCATGAGTTGAAAGGCAAAAGCAGTAAAGCTGTATGCATTCTCTTGGAATTATTGTTTTTCTCTTCCCCTTGCCTCTCTCTTTTCTCTTTCCCTTTTCTTTTTCCTTTTTTACTTTTTTCCTTTTCCTTTTCTTCTTTTTCTTCTTTCTTTTTCCTTTTTCCTTTTCTTCTTTTTTCATTTTTCCTTTTTCCTTTCTTACTTTTCTTTTTCTCTTCTTTACTTTGTCTTTTTTCCTTTTTTCTTTTCCCTTTTTTCTCTTTTTTACTTTTTCCTTATTTTTCTTTTTTTTTCTTTTATTTTACTTTTTTCTTTTCTCCTTTTTTTTTCCCTTTAAGCGGAACTGAAAGGAGCACCAAATGCACATTCCTCTTAGCATTTCAATGAATTCTGTGGGGGATGAATAGCAAGCGTGTACATAACCACACACATATGTATGTATAAATTTACAAGCTACAATATCCAGACATCATGAGGCTCTGCTAATAATTTTCTCAACCTTGCCCAGACTGTAGCTACATTTATGATCTGGAGATTTATTGATTTTAGTTATTTTATCCCTCCCATAATAGGAAACTACCCTCTGGACCATTGACCTATTCTTGTTATAAATATACTTTAGCTTGCTCTCATCATAACACTATCCCAGGCATCTAAGGTGTTGTTATGAGGTGGTGGTGTTACAAGGAAGGTAACCATAACAGAGTTTTAAAGTAAATCATTTAACTCTTCCAAATGAGTTTTCTTCTGCACCCATTAGCTATTGGCAGAGATTTTGCTCTGCCAAGTGCATCAGGGCCCTGATCCATCACAAGAACTTCTAGGTGTTTTGGTAGCACAAATAATGCATAACAATAATGAAAGTTGCAATTTATAGCAACAATACAAGCAGTACTAGCCTGAACTATGTGCAAATGTGTTGTGCCACTCAACAGCCCATGTCTGAGAAGCTTTGCTAAGGCTGCATGCCCCTAGGACCTCCAGTTTCTAATGGTTTACACAGACAAGGAATTTAGAGCTCATCCTTCACCATGGCCAAATTGCTCCAGGGTCTGAGACCACTGTGCATGGCCAGTGCTCTTACTCTTGGTTTGGTTAATAGCATAGCCATGGAGAACATGTTCTTTCCATCTTTGAATGGCATCAACTAAAATACTTGCTGTTTTTTAGGTACAAATAGTATACAAAGACCACAGGTTATTCTGTACTCTACCACACTGAATCAAATGATGAAGCTTAAATACCATCCTGCTCACAGTCTTGACAGTGACACCTCAGTGTCTGTGAGGAGCATGGCGACTGTGGTGGTCAAGAATATCGAGGGTCCAGCAGTCACTTAGACAGTTGTCCACATACAATAAGTTCAGTTTTGGAGCAATAAACCATTACAAACACCAAATAATTTTCTGACTAGCCTATGTAAGGCATGACTTTGGATGTCTGCTTATTTGCTAGATGCGCTGAGAAGTTGACTGAAGCCCCATGTGTTTGAAGCGGGAAATGTAGTCTTTAGGCCAATTGCATTTTATAGTAAGGGAAGGTAAAGGCCATGGCTAGGAGGGCCAATGTGACCAGGTCAACTCCAGACATGCCTCAGAATCCAGCACGGAGCCTCTGACACAGCTGCAGCTGCTCAAGCATCAGCACCAGTGAGCTACAGGCTACCCAGAGAAAGTATTGAGCTAGACACTGATATTCTCATTCTACACTGATGTTTCGGCCACCATGTGAGGTATTTTCCTCTTCCCATAACCTGTGTCCCAGTTTTACACAAGTTTTGAGCAACAGCTTTTCAGCCCCATTATAAGAGCACTCACTGTTGATAGATAATTAAGCTGTGAATATACCTTCATTGTGCTAATGCCTTGTTGCTTTGTCTTTCTAGATCTCCTTTTATTCCCCATAGTGAGGAATCCGGTCCCACTTATACATGTTGTATTTGTAGTCTCACAGTAGTGCAACTACTTCAGTGCAACGGCACCGCATGTCAGCAATGCATTGTGACAGCAAACAAAGCCAACAATCCGCACCAAACAAGAATTTTTATTAAATTAGCAAACTTCTTTTCCTGGGAGAATAGCAAAAGAGTTTTGTTTCCATCTAACACTGTCTCTTCTGAAGGTGCACATCCCATGGCCATAAAGAACATGGTATTCTTCATTCCTGATTCTGTTAGTCTATACGAATAGGCATATGAACTGGCTTGATCAGGCTATGTCAGTGTAACAGATTACCATTTGTTGGCTGAGCCTGAGCAGTAATTTGTCACCCATCACAATTTCATTGTGGTCAAGCCTGTGCCCCCATCCCATAGGTCTCTCAACTAACATCTAAAGATTAAAATTCTGTGCTATCAGACTCCAGACTAGAACAAGATCCAGAAGAAAGGTAAAGTAGCTCTGGGAAATAGGAGGATGGGGCATTCCTGATTTTATTTCTTAGTTGTTTTTTTTTTCCCTCCACATTCAGCAAAGTAAGAAGAAAGAAGGTATTCCTAGCAGTCACATTTTGAACATGTAAATAGAGAAGAGTATAAGGACTGGAAAGAAAATACTTGGATGGGTTGGGGGTAGTGTTTTAGAAGTGTATTGACCCAGATTCCAGTCTTGGCTCTGAATGCAAAAGTGCAGTTGAAGGGTGAATTTGATTTCTGCTCTTTGTAGCAGTGTGACAGTTTGGAAGTATAAAGAATCGAATCCTTTGAATTTACTGTGATTTCTGTTAACTCTTTGTTCTGTTGAGTGGTATTTATATATTTTCAGAAGTAAATTTAAATCTACCCAGCATCCTGCTGAGCACAAAGCACAGAAAGTCCACTCTTCCACCACCTACCAGACTCAAGCCCTGCCAAGGCACTGCACCGCTGCTTCCAAGATGCTTATGAAAAGGCTGTGCAATCATTTAATTTATTTTAGGAGGTGTTAAAATAGCAAAGGTAAAAAAAATATTATCCTTGGCAGCTACACGGAATAGGGCATTATCATCACCCATGGATGGTAATATTCTTGTATCGATTCAGTATATTTGTGGTTTAAAAGTCTAATGAATAGGTCTAGGCCAAATTACCTAGTGTAGTGATATTTGTAGGAAAGGAAAAAACCCACACCTTTGTTTCAGCAGAAGAGAACATCAAGGAACTCAGAGGAGCATTAGAGCAGATTTTGTCATGTTCTTAAGTGTGAAAAGCCAGGGTATAAATACAATTATGTATATGTGGAGCTAGTGACTGCATTTCCTCCTTGTAAAGTTAGATATAACAATATTTTGGAATTATGTTAGCTTGAAATTTGGAAGATTTAGTCCAAAATGGAAGTTAAGAGAACAAGTAACTTCATTAGTTCTTGCCTTAAAAATTTGTCTATACTTGGTGCTATTATTGTTACTTCCAAATTGAGACTTTTGGAATTTCTGTAATGTTATTAGAACATATCTGAATCTTGAAAGATTGACATTTCAGAATTATTTCATCATCCTTTGGGTCTTGTTTGTATTACTTAGGGAAATAACTTTTGATTGAGCCAATTACAGTATGCTGAATGGTTAAATATATTAAGAGCAGTAACTGAAATTTGACATTCCATTGTTTGCACTCTTCCAAAAACACATGAGCCATTTTTACTTGAGAAGTGCAAAGAGGGTTTGAGAATATGCTTTAAAAGAATACTGTCCATTTACATCTGGCCTAAAACAAGCTTATAACAGGCATAATCTGATAAAAAATGTCTCTGGGGGGTTTAAAGGTTCCCCCGCTTCTTTCTAAGATATGCAAAAAAAAAAAAAAAAAAAGAAATCTGGAAAGAGTTTAAAATAACATACGGGTCCCTTGAATAAAACTTGCCACTGAGTATGTGAAAAAAATCTCCATAATGCAGTAAGCAGGAGAGAAAAAGTATCCATTAATAATTTGAAGATGAATAGGGAATGGCTGGCGCCTCCCGATGGGTACATTGAGGGATGAAGATGCTGAGCTGTGGCAATTAGGGCTGCATTAAGTGCAATGCAAGAGCATTAAGAGCTGTGCCTTGGTACGGTGGCACCAGGGTGGGAGGGAGCGGGGGTCTTGGTGGTCATAGCGTGGGGACCTGGACGTGCTGCATGGTGTCCCCCAAGCTCTGCCTGCTCAGCTTCCCCCACTGCACTCCCCCAGCTGTGTGTAGGTCTATCTTAAATGACAGATAAGCCTTCCTGTCCTTTCCCCAACCCTCATTTTAACAATATTTTGGAAATCCTGCCTGAATTTAACCTTTTGGATGCAATACTGCAATACTTTGTTGCCTTGACAAAGGCAAAACCAACAGCGTCCATGTTTCTGAAGGTCCTCTGCAACATGTAGAAGCAATGGAGGAAAACCAATAAAGATTCCCCCCTGCCCCCCGCCTTATTTCCCCTTCCTCACCAGGTATTCTGGACTCAGCAGAATTCTGTACCTTGCTGGGTACAGAAATGCCAGCAGTCACCATGTTACTGTGAGCCTCCTAAGGGTGTCTGTGGAGCCCTTCATTATTCAAATCTCAACTAGCTTTCTAAAAAAGCAAAGTTTCTAGCTCTTGTGGCTGCAAGGGCAAGCCTGAAAACATGAATCCTTATTTTGGATGCATATGCAAGAGCTTCTTAGTTATTATCCCTTTCCAGCACCATAATTTTTCTTAATCAAATGGTTTGGGGTATTTGATTGGAGGTTGGGCGGGGGGGGGTGTTTAAACATTAGAGTTGGTAAAATTATTTTATATTTAAGCACACATTCACAGCCTCCCTATAGATGAGACAAAACATGTTGTTCACCCTAGAATCTCCTGAATTTAGCAATTAATTTGGAGTTCAATGACAAATCAGGAAAGCACTGAAAGATCATGCAATTATCTTGAAGAAGGCACCAACTTACCAGCTTTTCTTGCAAGATTTCTGCCCTCCTGAGCCCATCTGATTGCATCTGAAAACAGTTACTGTTTAGCTAAAGAGCCCCAGGAAAACCAAGGGAAGCTATACAGCTAGGATTCGGTTTGGCACACATCTCTGCTCTCACAGAGCATCTATTAAAGTTTGACTCTCACTGTAATAATGGACCACGAGTGGCTTTGGATTCAGATCTGAACTGCAGCTCAATGATACACGGCCCCTTATGTTATTTAATAAAAACCACTGAAAGGTAAAAGACAGAAAATAAATCATTAGCACGTTTCTACTCCATTTTGTGCACTTTTCAAGCCTGGCTGTAGTTTTTACATCTGCTTTTGTTAACCCAGCAGTTTTCATGCCGTTTTCGCTGCATTGGACCATCTTTTGCTACAATCCAATGCAGCCAAAACTAGAATAGGTGAATAAACAAGTTGTAATTCAAAACTAGGTCACTAGGTGGTATATAACCGGAGATGCAGGGATGTTAGGATAGGCAAACGGTGATTAGCCCAATGTAATCATCTACGCAAGGGCTCCATTTCATTAAAGATGTGTTAGAGCACACATCCATGGCCATCTGTTTCTATTTTGCCAGCCCACTTGATTGGCCATCACAAGCATTCCCATGTGTGCTGAAGCATTGTTGAGCAGAACATCTGGCAACAACCAACACCACCGTTAAAAAAACATGATAACAACAGAGGCATTAAAGCAAATATATGTACAATAATTTCATTGTTGAAACCTCTACCAAGGCAGGCCCATTGTCCAACAAAGTGAACATTGAAAATGCTCCTTTCCTAAATTTTTGCTTTACTGGGCGAAGACACTTCAGTGGAATGGCTTTTTTTTTTTTCTTGGTCCTGGCTTTTGACATTGCTCAGAAGGCAATCAAAAAAAAATTAAAGCATTTACAAGGGAATGAAAAGCATTAAAGCAAGACTGAACTGTTGACTAATTTTCCTGTATTAAATAGAAAAGGACACATTCATGCCATATGTTGTCAGAACATAGAACAACTGCATTTTAGAAATGGAACTGAAAAATCAAAACATCTGAATCTTTATCTTGGCAAAATAAAGAATAAGTGTTGAAGGAACCTAATGATCTTTTGGGAGTGAGAAAAGTTGTTCTCACTGAAAATGGATGGAATCCCTCCACATTTACACTGATGTAACTCCAAGCAGAATTTGACCAAAGTTTAGTCAGCAAGTAAATAAATTAATCTATTTACAGCTGCTTTTTACCATAGATTTAAACTTAGTGAATAAGCCACTGTTTTTCCTATTTACATATTTGACGATAACTTTTAATGAATTATGAGGCACCTCATGCTGAAAAAAGCACACAGCTTAGAAAACGCAGGATCTTCTCAGATTTCCTATCTTTCTTGATTCCTGTGTCCCTCTGTTTTCTTTTCCTTCACATAGTTTAAGCCCTTCCAGACTAGCCAAGCATCTACAAGAAGACGGAAGAAAAGGTGGACAAGAGAGGCGTCTGTCTTTAGAAACGGACCTATGCTTAACATCCTTAAGCAAACACAGCTGATATGCCTGCAGTTTGTCTGTTTATGCATTTCAGCATTCGCTGCAGAAACCAAGCTAATACAAGTGGATCTGACTTCTTACATCGTAGTGTGTAACAAAAAGCTAAAAAGCAAGATCTATGTGCACAGGCCTGTCATCTCCAAGTCCACTGCACAGGAGCAGAGTAAATAATGCCAAAAAAGTCTTTTCTCGTGAGGCCACCATAGTATCTTTCAACTAGTTACTTAGAAGTGTAAATCCTTAGGCTGCAGGGGTAAGGACCTGCCTCTATATTCTGCCCAGCTTCATTGGACTATGATGCTTTACTCAAAATTCCTGTTATACGGAACTCAAGGAGAAAGAAATTTTCTGCTTCTACATATTGCTAAAAAGAAGGAAATGCAAAGTTTCTATGCTCTTTCTTCCAGAGAGTACAAGAATAGCTTGCGCGCTGCCTTTTCCTGCCCTCAGTGCCCAAGGACAGTCCATTTAATTTGCTAATAACAACGCAGTTTAGGGTGACGCTACCTGCTGGCAGCTAACCATGAGGAGGGCTTAGGGGAAGGAGAAGGGACATGTACCAAGATGCTTTTGCTTATTAACTCTCAGTGCTGGAAGACAGGGAACAGAGTTCCCTTGTATTCGCTGTCGGGGACCCTTACATTAATCATACACGTACACAGTGGCTGGTTGTCTCCTCCCCTAGCAAAATCCTTTCATTCCACACCAGATCAGTGGAAAGGTCAGACTTTGCACAGGTGCCAGGTTAAGTTACTCTCTGTCCTCAGATATGCTGGTTGATGTGGCTGGCTGGTTTTTAGAGGATATGTCCAAGCTGGTTTGGGGATCCCTGCCAGGTCTCCACTGGTATAGACTGGCTCACATCCTTACTGCCACTCTGGGGAAAGAGGACCTTGGCAAGAGCCATCCTCTCCTCTGTGTTTTGGCTGCTTCTTGGAGGAGATGGTTTGGTTTGTTCCACAATTGAGTCCCAGAGCAAGCTACCAGTTACGCAGAGGCCCCTAAGTTAAAACACAGTAGGAAAGAAGCTGATGGAGCCGTCACACCCGCTTTAGACTACCCCAGCTGCTTGGGCCTGGCCCCTGTTACTACTTCACAACCTCTGGCAGAAGGATTAGGCAGCATTGTTTTTACTGGCAAGAACGAGATGTGCTTGTACGGGAACATTACTGATGCGCGAGAAAGAATGGACGGTTGCACTAAAAATACAGTGGTCACAACATAACTGTTAATAACCTCGGTGAATGCGATCACATTTCCCCTACAACCGCCTCCACTGCCCAAGCATCCGAATCACTCGCCTCTTCCCCCAGTGCTGGAGGCACGAGTCGCTGGGATCAACATCCCTCCTTTGCTGAGAACTGCAGTGCATGTGTCTGCCCAGCTGATTACAGGTTGGATCCAGCACTTGAGCAGCCAGGGATATTTGCTTCAGAAACATTAATTTGCTACTGGAGTAAATGGTTTGCCAAGGTATTTATTCCCAGAGCAAACGCACACCAGTTGGAAGCGTTGGGCTCTTTGACCTGTTGCTCTGACTGCAGTGTCCTTCTAGCTCTCCAGGAAAGGTGTAAATGGAGGTAAACACATGCTCTCCTTCTCCCCCTTTGGCTCCTCTGCGTGGCTGAGGTTCCCACATCATTTCTAGTATTGAGTTCCCACATCTTTTTTAGTGCTGATTTTTGGATCAAGGCCCCTAGTCTTCCTGCAGCTGTAACAACAGCAGCAGTTTAGTGGTAAATTCTGTCAGAAGGATTATGAAATTCATTGACAAATGTTACTGTATAGTGTGTCAGATTTGAAGCATAACTGAATGGGAAAAATAATCTTACTCCAAAAAGAGTTTTTGAAAAATGTGGAGAATGTTGCACAACTATTTTCTCTTTTTTGTTGCCCAAGGAACCAGTTGCAGTTATATTCACATTTCTTTTGTCACTGGTTTTTTGGACTGGGTCTGGTGGTGGCTGATGGATCTGTTTTTATGACAGACTGCCAAGGGAGTCCAGAGGTGTGAGGTAGGAGTTCTGGCACTGCAGTCTAATAAAAAGGGGAAAAAAATGCGCTCAAAAGGTGAATGTAGAAGGCCTAATAAGAGTTTGAGAGATGCAATGGGGGTACTTTCTTTTTTTCTTCCCCCTAAGTAACTCCCGTTTACCATGGCCCTCGGGATGGCAAACAGTCCTAGCCACGTGATTGCATCTTTTCTCTTTTGTGATTAAGATTGGTGTTTTGCTGTATTTGTGACCAGCAACAGTTGATTTAAAAAAAAACCAAACCAACAAAACAACTCATTCTTTAATATGTGGAATCTGGCTGTGCCGGCCACTAAAGTGGGAAGAAGGGATAGAGAGTATCTCTCTGTGCAAAGGAAGAACAGTAGTACGAAGTAGTATGAAGTAGTACGAAGGAAGAACAGGAATTGGCTGGATGGTCGCACTCAAAGAGTTGCAGTCAACAGCTTGATGTCCAGGTAGAGAGCAGTGACAAGTGGCGTTCCTCAGAGGTTGGTGCTGGGACTGGCAGTGTTTAACATCTTTGTTGGTGACGTGGACAGTGGGACCGAGTGCACCCTCAGCAAGTTTGCTGATGACACCAAGCTTTGTGGTGTGGTCAACACATTAGAGGGAAGGGATGCCATCCAGAGGGACCTTGCCAGGCTTGAAAGGTGAGTCTGTGCGAACCTCATGAAGTTCAACAAGACCAAGTGCAAGGTCCTTCACCTGAGTCAGGGCAATGCCAAGCACA